>NC_091455.1:98368095-98670845 GCF_027789765.1 Dendropsophus ebraccatus | reverse complement strand
TCTTAAACCAAGTTACTCTTAAACCAGGGTACCACTGTACTTTTATTTAAATATCTCAAGTCTTCTAGTACTTATCAGCTGCTGTTTGTCCTGCAGGAAGTGGTGTTTTATTTTATTTTCGGTGTGACACAGTACTTTCCGCTACCACCTCTGTCCAAGACAGGAACTGTTCAGAACAGTAGTGATTTTCTTTAGGGACTGCTTTACTGCTTCCTGCCAAGGACAGAGGTAGCAGCGGAGAGCAGCGTGTCTCAGACTGAAAGGAATACACCATTTCCTGCAGGACATACAGCAGCTGATACGTACCGAATTGAGATTTTAAAACAGAAGTGAACTGCCAATCTATATAACCTTCTGACCTCAGTTGATTTGAAAAAAAAAAAACATTTTCGCCAGAGTGCCCCTTTAATGACCACCAATACTACTTTTTATGGCAGTCCAGCAGTAATTCATATAGAGTAGGCTCAGGAGCTGAGCTCTCTGAATATCAAAAGGGTGATGCCTGCATCTAACGGTCAGTTCACACTGAGGAATCAGCAAGTGGAATCCCCGTTGCGGACTCTGCTCAGAATTCCTGCCTCAGGGCCTCAATGTAAACTGACATGTCAATTCTTTGAGCAGAGAGCTGTGAATAGCCGTGGAGAGGTGCCCTATATCTTACATTGAGGTGCTAAGGCAGGCTGAATTCCAAGGGAAGTCTGTCATGGGGATTCCGCTCAGAATTACGGCGCTGATTGCTGAGTGTGAACTGACCCTAACAGCCAACACCTAGCTGAAGCAACCTACAGCAAGCTTCACTCTCCGCCTGTGCCATAGACTTTATTCTATGGTCAGGCAAATTCCACCTTCCGCCCAAAGAATGGATGGGTTCTTTCTTTGGGCAGAATCTGCCTGACTATAGAATTGAGTCTATGGCACAGGTGGAGAGTGAAGCTGGAGCACGTCGGGACGAGCAGTAGAATCCGCCGCAAGTCCTCCATGTGTTTTCCTTAGGGCCCTATTCCACCGGACGAATATCGTTCGCATAATCGTTAACGATTAACGATCTCTATTGCGAAAGACCTGAAAACGTTCACTCATTTCCATTGACCGATAATGGTTACTTATGATCGTAATTGCAATAGTTTTTCTTCGTTATTTATTCGCTATTGCGTTCGTATCTATTGCAAATGACCGAACAATGTCTTATTCAATGCGAACGTTTTGCGAACGAGCAACGATAAAAATAGGTCCAGGTCTTATAAGCGATAAACGATTTCTCGTTCGGCCGTTAATCGTTAAATGCATTTCAACCGAACGATTATCGTTTAGATTCGAACGATTTAACGATAATCTGAACGATAATTGTCCAGTGGAATAGGGCCCTTAGTGTGCACATACCCCTCTATAGCTGCAATGAATATCAAAAGCAACATGTAAATTGTGAACTGACATGAGGGGAATGATCAAAAGCCCTGCAGCACAATCATGTGGTGCCAATCAGGTATCATGGCAGCTGAAAGCCTTCTGATGGCTTCCATGTCTGCTCTGGTACATCTGTATATCTGCCTCAGGTCCTATTGAACAATATTATCAATCTAATGATTACTTGTAAATAATTTCTCCCCTAATAAAAGTTCCAGTCACCCCACTTTTCCCATTAAAAAATAAATAAATAAAGTTAGTAAACCATGACAATGTATTAATTGGTTGTCACTGTAATCATACTGACTAGCAGAGTAAAAAAAAAAAAAACATCAGTTTTACTGCACGGTTAAATCTTTCAAAAGTTTTAAAAAAAAATTCCAATTTCAGGGCACAAATATTTTCTCTTCCTATTTCACAGTAACTTTTATGGTAAAATAAAGGGTATGTTAAAACGAATACTTGGTCCCACAAAAAACAAGCCCTTAGGTGGGTTCTTTTCACCTGTAAGCATCCAGGAGAAGACAGCATAATAAAATGACATTGCTTGATCAGGGAGAGGACCACACTGCAGCATGTCCTGTCCCTGCTCTGAGTTAGAAAAACAAAATTGGGCTCCATAGAACTCCATTATAAGTCAGACTCTTTTTTTTACTTAGGCCATGTTCCCACTGCGTAAGTTTCGTAATAATCATGGTAAATGCTAGGAATGAAAAAAATACAATGCAGATACAATACAATACAATGCAGATAAAATACAAAGTTTGCAAATGGTTATGTAATATATTTAAAAAAGTAAACAGATAAAAATAAATAAATAAATAGTTAAAAAAAAACACTTGTCAAAAATCTTTTAAAGCAATAGAGCTTGAAAGTTAGTGTCACTTTTCACTTCTGTCAATATCTGGTGTCCAAATCTGTTGTGTCAGCTGCAACAGAAGAGAATAATCATCCCTGGGGAGTTCAACATTAAAACATCAAAGTAAGTGTTTTTCACTGAAGAAGATCAAATACTGTGTTGCTATTTATAAGTGATTTATATCCTGTAATAAAACAATCACAATTACAACCAGCATCACCAATGATGATATTAGAAACATAAAAAGAGATGTCTTTATCCAGCAATGTCTGGAAGCCACAAGTAATTAATACCGCTTGAATTTTCTGGACAAATCAATTGCAATTGCAGCAGCCTTGTTGAAGTAATGCAGCCTAATATTCCCAAGGTGTGAAACCTCCAACATATTCTGACCAAACCTGATTAAGTTCTCATTATTGGCTTCAATGTATCCAATAAGCAATCACTGCTTCCACTGCTGTCTCCATGTTAATTATTTAAACTGTATCCAATTTAGCTTCAGAAATCAAATGTCCGCATCTCGTTAATAAGGTAAATGGAGGCAGTCTGTAAGCCGGACTACTTATTCAAGAAGTTATTGGTTATAACTAAAGTCGTATACTAAAGGGCACATTTATCAAAGTCTGTCCCTAGCGCAAACTTGAAATAAAACAAAAAGTTTTGCACAGTGATCCCCTGTGTACAAAAAGCTGAGCTTTTTTCAAGTTTGTGCCTTGTTTCCCAATGGGCAGAGAGGGGGCGAGGAGGGGGCACCACACAATTTATCAAATTTTTTGCCTGGAATTGGGTCAAAAATAGGCTAAAGATCTGTAAGCTCCGAGCAGCCTCCTTCACCCTAGATTTATCAGGAGGCATGTACCTCTTGATAAATCCAACGTCGGCAACATTTTATTAGAAATGTGCAAAGAAAAGCACATTAAGGCTATGTTCACACTACGTATTAGACCGGCCGTTCCGTGACCCCGGCCGGGTAACAGAACAGCAGTTCTCTGGCCGGATCATCTCTGGACGGATGATCTTTCGGCCGCAGAGCTCTGATGCAGGCGCATCAGCGCATGCCCGCATCAGAGCTTCCCATAGCCCACAGTGAAGCGAGCGGCCGGAGCCGCTCGCTTCACTGTGTGAACTAACAGGTCTTTCTGCGGCCGGAATTCACTGAATTTCGGCCGCAGAAAACTGACATGTCAGTTGTTTACGGCGGCGTATGGGATACCGGCCGGAGCGCACACGATGTGTGTACGCTCCGGCCGGGATCCCATAGAACAACAGGCATTGTTCCACCGCGGTAAAAGTACGGCCATTGTTGCCATCGGCAACAACGGCCGTACTTTTACGTAGTGTGAACATAGCCTTATGATGTAATTCTATGGAGAGAATGAGCATAAACTTATGACTGACCATCTGCGTCTCAGCACTATATACTTCTAACATAGTTATTACAAACTTATACATTGTATATTGTGTCCCCTTTTTTTGCCTTGGTTTAGCTCTCCAGGTGGTTTTAATTAGTGTAGATAGGGTCGACGCCTGGCTTCTCTCAGTCTAGTGACTGATAGCACAGGGTAAGATGTCTTTTTTCAAACTGCTTTTCTTTGTGTGATGTGGTTCCATCAGCAGCCATTGCTGTGGTGGCACTGTGTCTACAGGTGGTGTGGCCTAGAACCCAGGGGGGCTATATCTAGCAGCATTGGGGTTGCTGGACACCTGGTCCACTCCCCCCTGTGGTGCTGTTGTTGCAGTGGTGGTTGCTGTGTGGGGACCCACATGAATCAGGAACCTTGAAGTGGTGAGTGGGCTTATGCACTTTGGCCAAATTGTAACTAACTCCTGATGTTAGTAGTATACAGTGCTGAGAAGCAGATGGCCAGTCATAAGTTTATGGATGTGCTGCCTTGTTTTTTTCTCTATAGAATTGCTGTGTTTTGCTGCGATTTTGATGCTATTTCACTGAAAATTGCACAATAAATAGGTAAAATAGTGCCATTTTGTTGTGATTTTGATGTTTGTGATTTTTTTGGAGCTAAAATGGCACTATTTTAATGCAATTCTGCAATTAGCGTCAAAAGAGCATCAAAAACACATCATTAATGCAAATGTGTGAACACAGCCTATTGACAGGGGCAGATGTAAATGAAGAGATGAGCGAACTGAGTTTGGGTTTGCACTAACCCAAACTTATGGTATTTGAATCCAATTAACTGGAGAAGGATCCGCGACCACGGACAATTTTAGGGACCACTGAAGTGAATGCAGGCATGATCTGTGCTGCAATCTGCACCGCGAAAAAAGAGGGCATGTCCTAGCTAGTGTGGATTGTGGCACAGATCACCCCCTTCCCCTTGCTGCCCAGCCGCAGAGATGACAGAGGCACATGATGTGCGCGTCTGGCATTGCATCTACTACTCACCTATTCTCCAGTGCTGACCTGCTTCATGTTCACCAGAAATGGCCTGGGTGGTCATTAGAGATGACGAAACCGGTTCGCCCGGTATGGGACCTGGTTCGGATTTTCCCGAAAATCCGAGTCCGATCGGATTTATGTTTTTCTTTTCCGCTCCGATTTATGTTTTTCTTTTCTTGCTTTCTAAAATGGCAGCCGCCATTCTAGAAAGCAGGAAGTGTTCCGGGCGGGAAAAGCGCTTTCCAATGATGCCTGGAACACATCCAATCAGCAGGGATCTTGTACTAGCCCACCCCCTGTGTGACGTCGGTATTGCTTTAAAAGGAGCGGTCACATGACAGCACCACGCAGTGTGTAGAGGGAGAGAGAGAGAGAGAGAGAGAGAGAGAGGAAGCAAGCTGCTGTTGTGTACTACAGACTAATGAGAAGATATTGTGGGAAAGGAAAGGAAAGATTAGGAAAGCAGAGAGGAGAAACATCCAGTGATTGAGAGAGAAATATAGAGAGGGCGAAAGATAGATAGATTAGGCATTGGAAAAGGGTGCACGGAACCAAAACGTGCAGTACAGATATACAAGTCCTATACTTCTGATAGTGTGTATATCACATCTGTCTTATCCTGAGAGACAAAAAAAACTGGTTCAGGTGTATAGCATTGTATCTTTAAAGAGGACCTGTCACCCCCCGTGCCCCCCGGGTGACAGGCTCCCGACCCCCTGTTAGATCCCCCTATACTTACGTGATCCCGCCGGGTCCCGCTTCCTGGGCCGGTCGGGTCACGGAGATTTCAGCTCCCGAAGCCCGGCACGCGTGCTGAGAGATGAGTCCGATGCCCATAGAGAATGACGGAGCATCGGACTCCTCTTTTATTCTCTATGGGCATCTCACTCTGCTGTCAGCATGCGCGCCGGGCTTCGGGCGCTGAAATCTCCGTGACCCGACCGTCTCAGGAAGCGGGACCCGGCGGGATCACGTAAGTATAGGGGGTTCTAACAGGGGGTCGGGAGCCTGTCACCCCGGCACGGGGGGTGACAGGTGTCCTTTAAAAAAGTGCTATATACCCAATTTTTATACTTGGACCCTTCTGATTGAAAGTGTGTATATCACATCCGTCTTATCCTGAGAGACTAAAATACCTGGTTCAGGTGTATAGCATTGTATTTTTAAAAAAGTGCTATATATATACCCAATTTCCATACTTGGACCCTTCTGATTGAAAGTGTGTATATCACATCCGTCTTATACTGAGAGACTAAAATACCTGGTTCAGGTGTATAGCATTGTATCTTAAAAAAAGTGCTATATACCCAATTTCTATACTTGGACCCTTCTGATTGAAAGTGTGTATATCACATCCGTCTTATCCTGAGAGACTAAAATACCTGGTTCAGGTGTATAGCATTATATCTTTAAAAAAGTGCTATATACCCAATTGTTGACTACTGCTGATCCTGCTTGCCCTCCATGTTGGCTACTGCTGCTCCTGCCTGGCCTCCATGTTGGCTACTACTGCTCCTGCCTGGCCTTCATGTTCACTACTGCTGCTCCTGTACTGGCCTCAAATGACTATTGCTGGACTTCCACTGGCCTCCAATGACTACTGCTGCTCCTTCACTGCATTTGTGACCTTTCTCCTGCATAGACCCTGTAATGGTGAATTTCCTGCATAGACCCTGTAATAGTGAGTTTCCTGCATAGACCCTGTAATAGTGAGTTTCCTGCATAGACCCTGTAATGGTGAATATTGAAGTCTAAAAAAAAAAAATTGACTTCGAAAAGATAATGATGTTACTGACATGTAGAGCACCAAATTCAACCAAATACACTACCCCTGTATCATATAGATGCTTTAAACTATGAAATCCGAAGAAATCCAAAATTCGGTCGGACCAAACTTTCCGAAAAAAATCAGAAAGTCCGGTCGGACCGCACTTTTGAAAAGTTTGCTCATCTCTAGTGGTCATCCGGTGAGTTCGTGTAGCCGGTTAGCACGGGGGAGTAGGTGAGTAGTAGAAGCAATGACAGGAGTGCACATCGTGCTGCCGGGGTGGGGGGGATCCATGCTGGGTTTCGGAGGGGGCTTCGGCTAGGTGATCCGTGCCGCAATCCTGTTTCGGATTGTGGCACGGATCGTGTGCATAAGGCCTTACTGTAAGTTTACTCATCACTGGTGACAATCTCTGTACAGTATTGTGAAATGTTTTAGTGTTATTAAAGCCATCAGAAAATAAAATACTGATAAAAGTCAAGGTTTACATTGTGTTCATTGTATAAACTGGATAATGCCAACCTCTAACAAACTCATTGGTTAGCCAAACTTACATAAAAAGACCATTCTATTGGCATATATTTGGCCACTATATATTATTATACCTTTCCTTTAAATGTAATAAAAGAGCAGTGATATGCTTTCCAGTGCAACCATATGCCAAGAACATGAATACTGCATGGTGGATGTTTTTCTGTTTTTATGGGACACAGTGACAACCATATGCATGTGTAGGTCTTAAATTGCATAGAGCTTTGATATTCATTTAGTGTATCATCTTTCAGTTTTCGACCACATGTAATGCCCAAATGTAATGTCAATCTAACCTTAGACTAAATTCTTTAAAGATACTAGATACATGAAGGATTATAGTGTAACAAAATTTACATGTTTTGTCCCCTCTATTTGCTAACAAAAAAGGAAACTTTTCTCTGCTGTAGAAATCATTTCTGAATAGGTATATTACCGCGCACTTGTCGAAAGTCCCCATTGACTAATAAAGCTGCCTGGCAGCTCTGGAGTTTATGGAGTCAGCTTTAGTAAAACAGCCGTAAATAACTATAAATTGTATGACTACAAGCTCTGCAATTTATAATCTTCATCTACAGTTTGTTTATGTTGCAATGTGCTTTTTGCAAGTACAATCCCA
Organism: Dendropsophus ebraccatus; assembly: GCF_027789765.1. Classification (NCBI taxonomy): domain Eukaryota; kingdom Metazoa; phylum Chordata; class Amphibia; order Anura; family Hylidae; genus Dendropsophus; species Dendropsophus ebraccatus. The sequence continues at coordinate 98,663,263 of NC_091455.1, read as the reverse complement.
AATGAAATCCCAACTGTTACGTAATGATTGGAACTTTAAAGGCATTTTATTGCATGTGTGTGTTCCCTGAAGTGGATTCCATTGTTTGCCTCTCACAGAAGCAGAATAGGTTCTCATTCTCTGTATAATGTCATATAGACTGAAACTGGACTTATCCTTTTATTGCACCAATACATTCTGCATCATTTCCATCCATTTGACACAAGGTACAATCCCATAAATCCCAGCACTGGCGTGGCAGAGAGGCATACCATTACTGCATCACAGAAGAATATGCTGTTCCTGATGTGTTACTACTACCAATATGATCTGAGACAAAACATAACAAAGCTAAAATTACTGTATAACCACAGGAAAATTTCCATGTATTTACTTGCAAAAAAAAAGTGTTTTTTTTTCACACAAATTGACCACATAAATATAATGAAATATAATGAAACTTTTTTAAATTTTTGTTTTTATTAATCCATCAGTATGTTAAAAGTTACTTAAAAAGAATCCATACAGAAAAGTCAAATTGGCAGATAGGATACTGAGGGCTCCAAGTAGAGTAACATACACAATGTTTATGCACAGGATAAATGACTTATTGTTTAAACAATGTTTTTATGTTAAAACCCTTAGGGGACACAGCCAGTTTTCATTTTTGCGCTTTCGTTTTTTCCTCCTCGTGTATATAAGGCCATAGCGCCTGCATTTTTCCACCTAGAGACCCAAATGAGCCCTTATTTTTTGCGCAACTAATTGTACTTTGCTATGGCAGATGTAATTTTTGCCTATAATGTGCCGGGAAACCATAAAAAAATTATATGTGTGGTGAAATTGAAAAAAAAAAAATGTTTTTTTTTTATTTTATTTGGGGGGGGGGGGTTGTTTGTACTCCGTTCGCCCTAGGGTAAAACTGACTCGTTATATATGTTCCTTAAGTTGTTACGATTACAACGATATGTAACATGTATAACTTTTATTTGATTTGATGGCCTGTAAAAAATTAAAACCTTTTAAAGAAAATATATGTTCCTTAAAATCGCTCAATTCCCAGGCTTATAGCGCTTTTATCCTTTGGTCTATGGGGCTGTGTCAGGTGTCATTTTTTGCGCTATGATGTGTTCTTTCTATCAGTACCTTGATTGCGCATATACAACTTTTTGATCTCTTTTTATTACAATTATTCTTCATTTGATGCGACCAAAAATTAGCAATTTTGCACTTTGGGATTTTTTTGCGCTTACACCGTTTACCATGTGAGATCAGGAATGTGATTAATTAATAGTTCGGGCGATTACGCACGCGGCGATAGCAAACATGTTTGTTTATTTATTTCTTTTTATTTATAAAATGGGGAAAGGGGGGTGATTCAGACTTTTATTAGGGGAGGGAATTTTGTGTTATTAAAAATACATTTTTCTTTTACTTTACACATATACTATTAGCCCCCTGGGGGACTTCTAGTATATGCACTCTGATCTCTCATAGAGATCCATGCAGTATAGTTATACTGCATGAATCCATGAGATCGGTGTTCTATTGCTTTTGGCTGCTGCAGCCAAAAGCAATAGAATGCCGAGCCGAGATCAGCGCCATTACGGTGCAGACCCCGGCCCGGGATGGATGCGGGGATCGCCCCCCCGCAATCGCGCTGCGGGGGGGGCGATCCCCCCACTAGACCACCAGGTATTGAGATAAGCAAGTATTTAGAAGCAGCTGTCAACTTTAACAGCTGCTTCTAAGTACTTAATTAGCGGGCCCGGCGATCGGACCGTGCCCGCTAATAGCCGCGATCCCGGGCTACATGCGGCACCTGGGATCGCGGCAGTTCAGAGGGGGGTCGCGCGGCGACCTCCCATAGCGGCACAAGGACGTTCAGTAACGTCCTGGTGCAGCTATGGGTTAAACATATTTTTAAGAATTTTTGATTTTTTTTCCCTAATTTTCAGTTTTTTCTATCTATTATAAAATAACCTGGAAATCTTGCAGTTTTCATTGGGGTAAAGCAATGAGTTCTGTCTGTAGACTGTAGTCTGTTGTAAAGTGATCTGTACAGCATTACAGCCTCATGTGACACCAGTAGGTAGATAGGATCAATACAAGACAATAGAAGCTCCCTGCGAAATGACCTTTTCAAAGGTCACAGAGCAAGCTCAAAGACAAATACAGTCATCTCAAGGGGACAGATTCCGTCTATTGTTGTCTATGTCCACAAGTCTTGTTGCAAAGTAAGTCACTAAATGCTTTTACAAGCAGCCCAGGCAATTCAGCAGCCTCCATAACAATGTACAAATAGTGAAATCAACAAAAATTTAAGTCAGAAAATAGAAACAGATCAGAATAAAAGAACAAGTTTTAGTATGTGGAGTCGTAAAGCTAGAAAAACACACATATATCCCAATATGCATTAATTCCAATGCCACTCCGGCGCAACTCACCCTCCACTGGTAAACCAATAAATTTGAAGACCTGGTGTTGTTCCCCACACGTAATGGATATTTAATGGGTACCAAACAGAACGTGCTAGTACATATGCACACTCGCTAGGACCTACTTGTAACATGTGCTCTAATGGGCCCACCATCAACAACTTATGCAGTCTAGCACCAATCCATCAGTGCATGCTCACCTATAGACACTATAGTCTGCCCTCACCAGTGTATAATACAAGTGGTGTGTTCTACTTGGGTTGATTGGAGCTGAAGTCCAGTGACCATGGAGCAGAGCGTGATGGTCCGCAGTGTAGTCCGCAACAGTCAATGTAATGATCCTAATGTCAATCCCAATCATGGGTATATGAGCAATATACAAGAGATAGTCCAGCTGTCTGGGCAGTGTCCAGCAGGTCTGCAATTCCAATGCTGGTGCGGAGTCTGGATTGTGGGCATGCTCCGTCAGCAGCGTGCACCACTTGACTTCCGCCAACAGATGCCTATGTCACAGGCAAAGATATGGAGGCCGTAGAAGACCAAACTCTCCAACGCGTTTCAGAAATTCACGGAATTGTGGGCTTTGTCCATTGCTCCGTGCAGCACCATCTAGAGGTAGTGGGGCAACCTGGTCTCTGTCTATGACGGACGGATATTGCTAGTTGTTATAAGTTTTAGTATGTGATTCTAATCAGTAAAAGAACATTCAGGTGACTTGTTCCCTTTAAGGACAATAGGGAGAGTTACAAGCAAATACAAATAGGGATACAAGTGTCTGCACTTACATAGAAAGTGTCCCTTAATGCAGAGAAGCTAATAATATAAAAATGGGTACATAGTTACATGTGGCATCTCACTATCCTACTACGGTATACCCTACACATGGAATTTAGAAAAATGGATATGCACCACCTGTTAACAAAAAGTTGGGCAGGTGTTTTGAAAATGTGGTATAAATTGTCAAAAGAAGTGCAAACTCAGCTTTTTGTGGAAAGTATATTAATATCTGGTGTAAAGTTCATGCACCACTTTTTGAAAGAAAAAAAACAGGCAAAAAAATATAGTGCAAACAGTTTTGATTATTCCCTCCACCCCATAAATAAAGATATTGATTTCTATGTAAGTTTCTTGTCTAAGGCCATGTTCACACGCTGTAAAATAACAGTTGACATTGGAATTTAAAATAACTGTCATTGTTTTCATTCTTCAATAATTTGCATTATTAAAATCTATAGAAACAATGGCCGTTGGTTCGCACATATGTATAAAATGTTATTGTGCGAACAGTAGGTGTTATTTTTTTATCCAAACTTATTCACATAGCACTTTTTGTCCCCGTTCTTTGCAGAAGGAAACATCAGTGGTGACAGTGATGAAATGTTTCCTAGCACCCACACAGCCTGGCTGCTTCCCTCATTGGGATAAAGTATCTGGGTTTCACCAGTCCTGTAATCCTTCTGGTTCCTACTAGGCTGAATTCTCCCCCCTTGTGGCAAATCTAGCTCCTGTGCTGTTATCTCTGGCTGCTGGTTTCACATAAATCTGTCTTTCTCTGTCACTTTTACTACCTCACACACAACAGAACCTTGCTTCCTTTTACATCACACACAAGACCTTGTTTCTTTTTACCTCACACACAACAGGACCTAACTTCCTTTCTAACTACCTTTCTTCATTTTACCTCATACAACACTCACTGGACTCCCTTCCTGATTCTTCTATGCCCCTCATCTTCCCGCATAAACAGCACAGCTCTTACTGTTAACTCCCTTACTGCTGGACAACTAACAATGTTGTGTGCTGGCACTACTGGCCTTCTCCAACTGCCAGACAGAGATAATAAATTAACCCTTGACAGTGACAGACAAGCTTACCATGGGCCACATATCCTGCTACATAGCTAGATTAGAAAGAGAGATGAAATATCTGTTTTCTTTCCCCTATACTGCTTTGGAGGCTGTCGCTGTTCGGTTGTTTCCCTGCCCCTTGGCCAGGTGCTCACTGATTGATTGATGTTATGTCAGTAGTGGGCGGGGTTTGAGATGAGGTGTTAGAGTTTGCCTGGCAACAGAAGAGTTCAGAGAGACAGAGTTCATATGACTTTGGTCTCAAAAGCGAGGGGGAGGACAAAGGAGCTTAGACCATGTGAACCAGGAAGTGAGGATTTTCTGCAGCTCAAGAGTGTGAATCTAGATGTGCTGCAGACAAACAGCCAAATTCATCTAAAAGAAACCTATTACAAACCATCTTTGATTATGGTAGGAATTCAACAAGGTAAATTTTTATTAAGTGGAGAACCCATTTAAAGACATACCCAAAGACATACCCGCTATTACAATGATGGCCTTTGGACATGCTGAACCACAGATGTTGTTTGGTTCTCAAAACAACGGCTGTTTTGTGTATCTGAAAATAAAAAATAAAAGTAAAACATTTTTTGTGTGAACATAGCTGAAATCATGGAAAGTGTGTTACCAGAGTGGGATGTGCTACATAACTGTAGAGTAAAAGTTGCCCATGGGTCCTATTCTGAACAGCTGGAAAGCTATCCTCAGCACTGTCATTTGGACTTATGCACAAATTGCCTTAGAGTGTACTATATTTATTGGTTTAATTAAGAAAAAAACAAGTGGGTGATGTTTCAGCCATGCAGAGTTCATCTTCAAAAAATCCCTTAGGGGAGGAGTGGGGGATAACATCAACATAGCCTTATCACTGTAAAAATGTGGGCATATATACTAAATGAATGCATAGAATCCACCTTGCATAGGCCATAAGTGTGTCCTTTTGGCCTGCAGTTGGCAGCATACTATAGGAGGTGCATAGGCTAGGAGTCTATGTCATCTATGGCATCCATCTATAGCATCTAGGAATATGTTAGAAGCATATATTGAAGAATCCACCCAACATATGTTTTCAATGCAAAATGCAGTATAATGAATATTACAGCCAATTGGCGTTAATGCCGGTGGTCATTATAAAATGACTCGACTGTGTAGAAGCTCTATAGTAGTAACTCTGCTTTACACACGAAGACAGAAGAAAATTGATAGAAAATCTATCTATCTATAGATCTATCTATATTGTAATACATGTGATACACTGAGATGTAAGGTGGCTTTAGCTAACATTCAACTAATATAGCATTACACTACAAGTGTCAAACTAAGTTACTTAGTCTAGAGAAAGAAGTAAAGGAACCTTTGCGCTCTTGGCTGCTTACTCCAATATTTTCTAGTCCTCACATAAAATGTCTTCATTTTCTTTTCCAAAACCCACAGTTACAAAAAAAGATTATGGACCTTTCAAGCTCGGCACATCCTGTACAATTTATTATTCCTTGTACTGTTCTCATCTCTCCTTATTCGCAGTTCACTAGGCCTTTTCCACTACTTTGTTGTGTAGGATGTTTGATTATTGAATCAGTCAGCATCTTATTCAAGGGACAACTGCAGCTATCCCAAGCCATCATCTCATATTAAAACCAGACCCATGTACTGCATATTGACTCTGTCCCACTCCCTACAATAAAGCAGACAAGTATAGTCTCAAGGGATTGAGATTATATTCTTAATATATAAAATTTTACTTTTCCTTCTGCAACAAGTCAGTAAAAGGGCACAATCCTGTATATACCTATCCGTTTTTCTTGAAAATATTACATTCTGAAAGACTTCATTCATGGTTGTGTGGTGTTCACAAGGAGAACTGGAGTAGTGGTGCAGGGCCAAGTGGGGGTAGTAGTACGGTAGTTTTGTGGTCTAGTTGAGCCCTTAATGTCCTCTTGTGTATGATTTTTGTAACTTTTATAGTCAAGGCTCTAAACAAAAAAGGTAGTCCTTGACCCCAGGAACACTATGGTGTAAATGTCTGGGTGCTAGTGTGCCTGTGATGTTTAGTGCAAAAGACTTGGAGAATCCGCAGAGCACTCCAATACAAAATACAGTCTTTTCAGAGCATAGAGTAGTGATGTGTGTATGCAGGTTTAATTTTAGTGTGTGAGATGTGAGCACAGTCCTCTGTAGTTTCCTCTAAAGGAAGCTACACCACTCACTATTAGTATACAACTAGCCGATAAGTCCTGGAGGATTCCGTCGCTCGTATCGGCGCGCATCTCTGCCCATGCCATAGACACCTTTCTATAGACAGGCCAATTCTGCCGTCCACCAAAGAACTGACAGGTCAATTCTTTTGGCAGATGGTGGAATCGGCCCAGCCATAGAATAGAGTCTATGGTACGGGCAGAAATGCGTGTGAACGCCAGAGTTCGCAAGCGGGTGTGAGCTGCGGAATCCATGACGGGTTTTCCTCCAGGATTCCGTAGTGTGCACATACCCCTATTCAGCTCTGGCAAAATAGGAGCAGAATTTGAGCGGAATTCAAGCAGAATGTAGTGACACTGACACCCCTTTTTGCACTTTTTGCACTTCTGTACACAGGTGTAAAGGGTAAATGTTGCAGTTTTCATACCTTACTTTAAATCATACGTCATGGTGCTTGTTCTAGTGAAAAGTAATTTTTTATCAACTGTGGATACCTGGGCGGGGCTTCACGGCCGAAGTGCCACTTAGCCCTGCCACAGCCCCACCGTAGGCCCTGCCCACCGTGACATCATTGCCGTGTAGGTCCCGCTCCCTCAGCGGCCATTGGTATGGACTGACCTAGAGGGGGTGGGGCCTAGACCTTTAGGCTGGCCTGTTCCAATGGCCATTGACGGGCGGGGCCTATGCGCTGATGACATTTCATAGGTGATTTTTACTGGAACAAGCATGTAAAGGGGGTGACAGTGTCACGTTAAGCCCCCACTGACTTCTATAGGATTCCTCTAGCAGAATCCGCCCAAAGAATTGACATGTCAATTCTTTGGGCGTAAAGTGGATCTGCAGCAGAAAATTCTGCAGTGTGAACAATAGAGCAGAAATTTCATTGAACACAATGGGGCATTGCTCTGTTCATATTTTATGGGAGGAATTTCAAGCGGAAATTAAGAGTAGATTCCTCTTCAGTTCCTTGCCTATTTCTTAGTGTGCACATACCCTATAAGTGTAATGGTTTTAAAGGTACAGTATACTCATACACATCAAATAAACATACTGCCACAGTCACAGGTTACACCTAGACAAAAAGTCAATTTTGCAGATTCTCATTAAAAAAAACATATTTTCAGTATGACTAAACACATTCCACACTTTCTTTTCTTTTTTTTTTGTTTAATGTTTATTGATCCCACACCTATCTTTCCAATAGTCGTATTTATTTCTACATATTATTTCTGCAAGCCACAAATCCAATCTGCTTCATTAGTAATAAGTGGCATATACCTAACTGACCTGCACTTATGTTTTTCAGTGTTTGTCTTATATGAATTACATATTTTTATACCCACAGGCTGTGTTAATCATTGAGCACTATATAGGCTACAGACAGATACGGCTTGACAGAGACCAATAAGATACAGTATAACTACTTACTGACAAAACATTACAACCCGGGGCTACTCGCCAGAGAAGCAATTGCTTTCTAGCTCACTTGGTATACTGTTACATAGGATCAGTCTCCAAATGATCCTGGTTCCATTTTGGAACAAATGTCAATCCACATTGCACTAAAAATAAAAGAGAATGCACCAAGTTGCCATTCTGAAACTTTCCTATAACAAAAGGGTTTACTTTAGAGAGCTCTGCATGATCTCATCACTTATCAGTCAGAATTCTGAAGCTGAAGACTGTAGCAAGAGCAGATCAGCATGATTCAACATCTAGAATTACAAAGGATTTGACTAAGCTCGATCCCTGTCAGAAAACTATTGAGCTTCTGCCATTAGATGAGAAAGTGTGTTATAACCCAGGGTGGCAAGCAAAAAAATAAATAAAATATGTCTTTTTGGAAACATGTAAACTTTAAGAATAATGTATTCACTTCTATGTGAAGGAAGAGATTTACAAATGTTTTATTGCTAAATAACACAATGGATACCTTACTGGCATAAATGCAAGCTAAGTGGCAACTTACAAAGCAGGCAGCTTGTTGAAAGTCTTTGAAATAACTAGAAAGATGTAATTGAGCTGGACAGTGCAAACTTACACAGGTCATTCTGCTGTGATAAAACTGATGCCTTTGTAGACTGTCCAAGCTTACACTGTCTAATCCTTAGACAAGTCCTTAAAAAAATTGGCACATCTGTAGATTGTCTAGCCAGAAGGCCCCCATACACCTTCAATAACTGACAAATGACAATCATTCAGTTGTCAGTTATCTCTCCCGTCTGGCCCACAGCTCTTATCTCTTCCAGAACAAAGGGGCCAGGCAGCAATTATCCATCACATTCGACCCCTATCACCAAATGCTCTTTTTGGTGGGTCGAGCAGTTTTTGTTCACTGTTATGGCCTGTTCACACAGAGCAAAAGAGGCGGAATTTCCAAAGGAGCCTGCACCATGGACGTCGCTTGAAATCCTGCCTTCTGCTTATCCCTATGATTCAATGGGTTTTCTGGTGCGCCTCTGCTCTCCACTCAAAGAATTGACATGTCAATTCTTTGAGCGGAGAGTGGAGGCACACAAGAAATCCTATTGAATCAACGGGACAGGCAGCATTTCAAGCAACATCTGCGGCACGGGTTTTGCTCTGTGTGAATCATTTGCTCTGGATCATTTTTATGAATGTCAGCTTGTCCACATTGGCTGTAAATTGGCTGATCTGCTTGCCAGTGATGACACCACCTGTGGTGCTAAACACTTTTTCAGAGAGCACACTTGCTGCAGGGCAGGCCAGCACCTCCAAGGCATAGAAACTCATGAATGAATGAAAAAGACTTAGTACCAGGAGACATGTAGACACATGCTAATCCACTATGTAGCTAAAATTCTATCTCCTGCTAATATTTGCCATATCAGGTGGTGAGGGTGAATGTTGAGGAGTACGGAGGAAGGTTTTCCATTTTGCGGTCATGCTCACCCTCCCTTCAAAGGTGGTGATGGTCCCTCAGCTGCATTAGCAACTTTCTCCTTCTTGGCCTTCTTCTCCCACCAAGCTCTTTCTGCCAGATGGGAACTCTGGCAGTAGTGCATCTACTTGCACTTGCATTCCTGCATCTCTCTATCATGCTCTACAGATGCTATAAAAGATGCATTATTGTCCTTGTAGCGAAGATCCAGCAGGGTGGCCACCCAGAGGCTTTTCTGTTGTTTGATCCGCTGCAGCTTTTGAATTAGGTGGCGCAGCTTGCCGTATAAGCCAAGGTCCACTGTGCTTTTGCACCCTGTTCCCTCTTTTGCTCTGTTGTTGAGTGACCACCCCCTCTTCCGCTGGACCTTCAATACATATGAGGTCTAGGACCTTGTCATCACTCCTCCCATCGGCTTCCACCCACTCATCTCTCCTGTCTTTCATGACTGTCTCCACACAGCTGGGTCTCATCATCATCTCCTGACAGGGCTGTTTTACGACACTGTGCTGCCCCTAGTAGTAAATTTTCAAGGGGGTGAGGCGAGCTCTTGACTGACCATTCGGCGAGCGTTGTTGGGACCCATTAAATGACACCACAGACCCTGGCACCTGCTTGCACCAGATGAAGATGTATTTCCCACATCTGCTCCCTGCAGCGGCTGCTTATCCAAAACAAGAGTGCAGAGAACAAATAAACACACCAGGTTGACCTGTTGCATTTATTTGTTCTCTGTACCCTTGTTTTGGATAATAAAGAAGCCGTATTTGACTACATCCTTGGAGCTGGACTTTCCTTTTGCTCTTCATATTGCCCTGTATCGGGGTTTTCGAGCACATGAGAGTGGTGAGGAGTGGCTGAGCTGACATCTACATGTTTTTGCAGTCCATTAGCATTGTTGCATCCACACTATCGCTGCAGGTCCCAGTCGACAGTGTGTCTGATGACTGGAATTCACTGCCAGGCCATCTGTCTTTAATATGGACCAGCTATATGCCTGTGTGAAGCCTATGTGTGATTTTACATGTACAGTAGCATTTTGGTCAGTATTTTTACCAAAAAGTGAAACCGACACAGAGAAAAACTATAATGCAAAGGTTTGCACCTTTGTCTTTGTTTGGGACCCACTTCTGATTTGGCTAAAAATGCAGACCAAAATTCTGTGTGTAAAGCCAGCTTATATCTTATTCCTACATAATACTCTGATAGTAGGAATATATAAAACATAACTATATATAAGACACAACTAACACTTATCAACAAGTAACCATTTTGCCTTGCAGAAAATGTGAGCAAGACACAGTAAGAAATGATTGGAAAGTAGGCCTCGATAAGAAGATCTTTGTAAGGTATTCTTTATTAGTGTCATATAGCAATTGGAAAATATGACCCATAGTTACAGAATTCATCACAGATTCGAATGTCAGAGGTAACAAAAGAATAAGAGCTTGCACATGCATTAAGATATTGATCTCCATGTCTGTGACAGATACTTGACAAAGGGCAATGCAAGCTACCATTTCATATAGTTGGTGTATGTAAGGAACTATTGCTTTAGTAACATAATTTAGGCCTTTGTACTATAGTTTCATTGTCCTTCAAAACTACCAGAAGTGTATCTCATAAAATCCAAAAAAGAATCAGTACATGGTAGGAAGTAGTGTAGATCCAAAGGAGACTGGAGCTGCACAGAGCTGGAGAGATAGAATACATAACCACAATGAGTCAGAACTTCCCCAGGGAGTGCTAATCCACAGTAATGCTATATCAATTTTTCCACAGAGGCTATAACATAGAGTGATGATAACCTCATCACAAAGATACTGAGAAACACCAGCAGTACTGTGGAGAGATCTGAGCACAATATTACATTTCTCATCATGAACTTTTCATATTACAGTTGGGTCACAAGACTAGACTAGGCCTCTTAAAGGGAATCTTTTTTTTTAATAGAGTTCTTGTTTCAATCAAGTTTCAATGTTAAACAAATTTAGAAATTAAAATCACAAGACTTTTATTGTCCCTATAAAAAAAAAAATCCAGAAATCTTTCAGTTTTCACATTGGCACAAAAATAAGGTTGTTTGGCAGCCAATTTATGGATTTCTGCAAGTCCCATTCACATGAATGGAACTGCCACAGACATATGTGCAACCAATCTTCCATTTGTGAATATACTTTAAAGGGGTTATCCAGGATGAGGCTGGCTTCACATTGCCTTAATTTTTCAGAAAAATGCTAATAAAAAACACCATTGCCCTTTTTTTTTTGCTGGAAGTCAATGAAAGTTTATGATATGCCTTACTCCAGTGCTTCTCAAACTTTTTGTTCTCAGGCTTACCCAGTGATCCAGGTTTATGCCCGGGCCTCACCACAAACACATACTATTACGCAGTGCCAGATATCCCCTTATAATGGCACAATAATGCACACAAACAGCTAATTCCCCTTTTAATGCCACAATAATGCCCTACAAACAGTTAATTCCCCCATTAGTGCCCCCGAAAAGTTATTCCTCCCATTAATGCCCCCCAAACAGTTATTTTTCCCCTTCTTTTCTTGAGCATGTGCATTCGGGTCAGCGTTTGGACCCAAATATAGGTTTCTATGATAAAGTCCATGTTTGTGTCCGAACGCCGACCTGAAAAAACTTCAAAGTTATACTAGTTAAAGGGGTTATCCAGCGCTACAAAAACATGGCCATTTTTCCCCCTACTGTTGTCTCCAGTTCAGGTGCAGTTTGCAATTAAGCTCCATTTACTTCAATGGAACCGAGTTTCAAAACCCCACCCAATAGGGGGAAAGTGGCCATGTTTTTGTAGCGCTGGATACCCCCTTTTAACACAAAAAAAGCAAACACATTAAAAAAAAAAACTGCCATTCTCTGCATTGGAGTTTTTCCTGGCATTTCTGTGGTGGCCAGAAAGACACTACAAGAAAACTATGTGTGAGGGCACCCTTACCTTTAGATCAAGACTTTCACAACAGCAAATAAGATTTTTCCAAAATTAAAAAATGAATGTAGCTAAAGAAAGTGAAAAACATCCCCAAATCTAAAAATCTATCCATTTCTGTCTCCCATTGACATCAATGGGGAATGTTGAGAGGGAAAAAATATGGTTTAAGGGTGCATGTGAACACATGTAAACACAACTTTAAAGTGACATCAACTGGGATTGAGCTATTTTTTCAGAGCAGATTTTACCAGTTTGAACAATGAGTCCATGGATTCTGTAGTGTGAATGCGACCACAGTCCCCAAACTGTTCGAGCTAGCGATGTCCTCTTCTTGCTCACTAATTTCCCTCAACCCTTCCCCCTCCATAGGTTATAATGGACTCCGCAAACACGTTTTCTCCTTGCTCCTCTGTAATAAAGACAGCTTTGCCTGATAATGAACAGATAAGAAGTGAGGGGGGGGGGGGAGGCTGGAGAACAGCTTTTTGAGTACAGAAAGAGGCTTTTCTGTCTAATAAAACCTATTACAGAGTTTCTTGCAATAAAAATGACAGTTACACCTTATAGATATATAAATTTAAATTTGTAGGTCTTTTTTTAACATAGCTGAAAATTAAATGATTGTCTAATAAAAGGCAATTATGTCTTAAACAGAAAGATTCAGAAAAGTCAGTAGTTTATCATGAGATTGACTTCAGTTGTTCTGGGGGGGAAGAAGCCACATCACAGGAATGTAGAATTAGATGTAGGCCATGGAATAACCCCTTTAAATCATTTACATTTCGCATACATAGATGATATTAATATGTAGGAAAAGTACAATATTTTTAATCCAGTTTGTATCTCAGTCTTAAAGAGGATGTACCATCAGGTACATCCTCTTTAATACGACCCACGGATAGAAGGGCGCTGTCACGGGGAAGCCGGTGTCGTGGTCCGTTTTTTAAACTGCAGCCCGGTTCCCGTGTATGGCACTGTTCTATCCACGGATATCGGGCCGGGGCTGAAGCACTGGAGGCGGGCCCGCCCCCACTGGGAGGGAATTCCATTCCCTCTATGACGCGGCTCCTTTAGAATCAATGGAGCTGCGTCATAGAGGGGCGGGGGTTTTCTCCCACTCTGGGCGGGCCGGCCCACCTCCAGTGCTTCAGCCCCGGCCTGGTACCAGTAAATAGAATGATGCCGTACATAGGAATCGGGCCGTGGTTCAAAAAAGGGACCACAGCATCGGCTTCCCCGTGATGGCGCCGTTCTATCTGTGGGTCATATTAAAGAGGATGTACCTGATGGTACATCCTCTTTAATGCAAAGTTATTAATGGAGTAAGGTTATTAAACCAATGCCATTAGAACTGCAGGCATATCATGGAATCCACCATAAGCAAACGCATAATCCAGACACCAGGCTTCTGAAATAAAGACCAGTGATCTATTTTATAAGATAATTACTCTGCTTTCCCCTCATCATCTCTAAAACCGTATGAAATGGCTTAGAGAAAGCAGAGAAAAATGCGCACAATTTAACATGTGAAAGAAAAACAAGATAAAATACTTGTTACTTATTGAGCGATATTTGTGTAATTTAAAACATATGTCACTTGGGCAAAGGCATAAATAAGACAAGTACCATCATTTTCCAAGCATAAAGGAAATGTTAGTTGTTTTCGAGTGACGGGTCAATTTGTTCTACACTGAGGTGATGTATTCTTTTTCAGTCTGAGTGAATATGTCAGGTTTGACATGGGGAAGTGATTGCTGATGGAAAGAACAGATGAGCTGGAGCAGAGGAGAAAATTTGTCTGCTTTAAATTCAGCAAGGCCAGAACTGTTTGTCTTGCATAAAATTTGTTAGCAAACAATAAGAATATATTACAGGTCATGATGAAGTCTCAGGATGGTACGACATCTATCTTAATAGTACTCGCACCATAAGAAAAGGACGTTATTTTAGTTCTGACAGTCAAAGCTTAGCAAATATTTAATTTTTAATGACACCGGCTAATTTTGCTCCTATCAAGAGATGTAGTTGTCCTCAAATATATAATATAGTATTCATTGTAGAGCCAGCTTAGTGTTAACATATTAAATAAGCTGCTCTACCACCCCTGCATACTAAACATGCTATGAGACTTCATTTGCTTTTTTGCAGTAGTTGAAAGATAGAAGTCAAGCTTCCAGATGTAATTTGATCATGTGACATATATGTCCTTCATCCTGGTAAATCCTTCTCTAAATTTAAACACATAGGGGGACATTTATTAAGTCGGGCGTTTTTTACAACGGACTTATAAATGTGCCCGCATCTCCGGCGCTACGGGGATTTATGTAGAGGCGGACTGCCTCTACTTAAATCCCGTGCGCTCTGGTGCGCACCGCAGAAAACCTACGCCAGCTGAGGACTGGAGTAGGTTTTCGGCGTATCTTTTTGCGGAACGAATGGTGAATCGCGCGGACTCTGAGTCCGCGCCCTCCATTCCACCCCCTTCACACCCTCTCCCTGCCCCCCCGCCGTACCCGTCGGAAAGTGCCGATTTGCGAAAATTTTATTCGCAAATCGGCCATTTGCAAATAAAATATTGCGCAAATCGGCAATTTCCGACGAAAACCCCCGGACCGCACGATGATATATGTCCCCCATAGAATTTAAATTCAATTATAATTTATTTCTAAGTCCATATTTGTATGCTAATCAGAGGTGTAGCTAGCTTTTCCTGCACCCGGGACAGAGGTTAAGTTTGGCACTCCCCCCCCAACACACAAACTTCTCGGCACTGTAACTGCACACTGGACTGAAGGCCACTATACAATACCTGCTGAGTATCGTGTCAGTGGCCTCAGCAACGCTACAGCTCACTGTCAAACCAGCCAACCATTTTTTCTACCAGCAATAAACCAGTGTGTTATTTGCTGGTTAGAGCAGTATTTGCAATAATACCAGTATACAAATAATACCACCCCAACATGACCACTGACCACCATACTGCCATACTGTTACTGAATAAAATCCTATAGTATTCTAAGACAACTATCACCCTATACAATACCATATACTGGTAGATACAAGCTCTACACCAGGGGTGGGGCCGCATCCCGCCCCTGAGACTTCCAGATGAGGCCCGCGGCTCTCCTGTGATGTGCACCGCTCTGGTGGGGCAGGAGCCGGCATACATAGCATTCTCCTGTGTCTGTGACAGGTGCCAGACACAGGAGGATGCTGTCTGTGCCGGCTCCTTCCCCACCAGAGCGGTGCACATCTTCTGTCTCCTGCGGGCCGGGCGCGATGACGTCATTTCATCGCTCGCCACCTGCAGGAGAAGATGGGCACAGACTAGGAGACAGAGGAGGACCTGGGCAGTGTGGAAGCGGAGGAAAGGTGAGTTAAATGTTTATTTTTTTATTTGGAACAGACACTGGGGCCTACGTACACTACCAGGGACATGACTGGGGGGTTAGCTAGACTACCAGGGCATCACTGGGTGGTTAACAATGACCAGCAGGGGCATCACAGGGGGTTAACTATGACCATTAAGGACATCACTGGGAGTTAACTATGACCAGCAGGGGCATCACTGGGGGATAACTATGACCAGCAGGGGCATCACTGGGGGATAACTATGACCAGCAGGGACATCACTGGGGGGTTAACTATGACCAGCAGGGGCATCACTGGGGGTTTAACTATGACTATCAGGGACATCACTGGGGGGTTAACTATGACAAGCAGGGACCTCACTGGGGGGTTAACTATGACCAGCAGGGGCATCACTGGGGGGTTAATTATTACTAGCAGGGGCATCACTTGGGGTTAACTATGACTACCAGGGGCATCACAGGGGGTTTACTAGACTATTAGGGGCATCACTGGGGGGTAAACTAGACTACCAGTTGTACGCCGTTGTGCAGCCCCAGGGCATCCGGGGTGAGCTCCTTCCGGCACACGCTGCTCGGCGCGATGACATCACGTGCGCTGCAGCAGGAAGAAGTTCGGGCACCGCGGGGCTGCAGGGGTAAGCTGCCGGCCTGAGATAGAGGCAGCGTTTGCGGGAAGGAGCTCACCCTGGATGCCCCGAAGCTGCTTTGGGGGGACCTGCCTAGTCTGCCTCTGCCCCCGGCTGTTCCCTCTCCCCCCCCCCAGCTTCTCACCCTGCCTGTGCCCCCATCTGCTCCCCCTGCCTGAGCCCCCATCTGCTCCCCCTGCCCCCATCTGCTCCCCCTGCCTGTGCCCCCCATCTGCTCCCCCTGCTGTGCCCCCATCTGCTCCCATCTGCCCCCCCTGCCCCAATCTGCTCCCCCTGCCCCCATCTGCTCCCCTGCCCCCATCTGCTCCCCTGTCCCCATCTGCTCCCCCTGCCTGTGCCCCCCATCTGCTCCCCCTGCCTATGCCCCCCATCTGCTCCCATCTGCCCCCCCTGCCCCATCTGCTCCCCCTGCCCCATCTGCTCCCCCTGCCTGTGCCCCCCATCTGCTCCCCCTGCCTGTGCCCCCATCTGCTCCCCCTGCCCCCATCTGCTCCTCCTGCCTGTGCCCCCAGCTGCTCCCTCTTCTCCCCTTGCCCCCCAGCTTCTCCCTCTGCCCCCATCTTCTCCCCTGCCACCCCAGCGGCTCCCCCTGCCTCCCCAGATTCTCGCCCTGCCCCTGCCCCCCCAGATGCTCCCCCTGCCTCCCCAGATTCTCGCCCTGCCCCTGCCACCCCCAGCTGCTCCCCCTTTCCGTCACCCCAGCTGCTCCCCCCCTGTCACCCCAGCTTTTCCCCCCCTGTCTCCCCCAGCTGCCTCCCTTCCCCAGCCCCCCCCCCCAGCTGCCTCCCTTCCTCAGTTCCCCCCCCAGCTGCCTCCCTTCCTCAGTCCTCCCCCAGCTGCCTCCCTTCCCCAGTCCCCCCCAGCTGCCTCCCTTCCCCAGTCCCCCTCAGCTGCCTCCCTTCCCCAGCCCCCCAGCTGCCTCCCTTCCCTAGCCCCCCCCAGCTGCCTCCCTTCCCCAGCCCCCCAGCTGCCTCCCTTCCCCAGCCCCCCCAGCTGCCTCCCTTCCCCAGCTGCCTCCCTTCCCCAGCCCCCCCAGCTGCCTCCCTTCCCCAGCTGCCTCCCTTCCCCAGCCCCCCCCAGCTACCTCCCTTCCTCAGCCCCCCCAGCTGCCTCCCTTCCTCATTCCCCCCCCCCAGCTGCCTCCCTTCCCGTCACCCCCAGCTGCCTCCCTTCCTCAGCCCCCCCCAGCTGCCTCCCTTCCTCAGCCCCCCCCAGCTGCCTCCCTTCCTCAGTCCCCCCCCCCCCCGCTGCCCCCCTTCCTCAGTCCCCCCAGCTGCCTCCCTTCCTGAGTCCCCCCCAGCTGCCTCCCTTCCTCAGCCCCCCCCAGCTGCCTCCCTTCCTCAGCCCCCCCCAGCTGCCTCCCTTCCTCAGCCCCCCCCAGCTGCCTCCCTTCCTCAGTCCCCCCCCCGCTGCCCCCCTTCCTCAGCCCCCCCAGCTGCCTCCCTTCCTCAGTCCCCCCCCCCCGCTGCCCCCCTTCCTCAGTCCCCCCCAGCTGCCTCCCTTCCTCAGTCCCCCCCAGCTGCCTCCCTTCCTCAGTCCCCCCCAGCTGCCTCCCTTCCCCAGCCCCCCCCCCAGCTGCCTCCCTTCCCCAGCCCCCCCAGCTGCCTCCCTTCCTCAGTCCCCCCCAGCTGCCTCCCTTCCCCAGCCCCCCCCCCCCCCCAGCTGCCTCTCTTCCCCAGTCACCCCAGCTGCGCGCCTGCACATGAGTTGTGGCTGGAGAAGTCTTCATGATGTCTGCCAGATGGAGAAGAAAGCAAAAAGTGAGCGACGGCAATTGGAGAAGACGTCACCTGTGAGTCATTAGTAACTGCACTGTAATCACTTCTATAGTGTGCAGAGCCTGTGTACCATTGGGGTCTAAATGGGTCAGTGTAATGTTTGCGGTAGTGTACTGACACAGCCCCGCGGACACTACAGTACACTAGTGCAAACTTTTTAACTAGAATCAAACTACAACAGCTGCAGGCACTACAACTCCCAGCATATGCTGAGGTCTGCAGACTGTCAGTAAATGCTGGGAGTTGTAGTGCCTGCAGCTGTTGTAGTTGGGTCCTATACACTGGATGCTTTGTGGTATATAAGTATACATAGATCTGTGGGGGCTCAGTGCAGGGAAGTGACCCCAGAACATCACTAATAGGGGATAGGGGGAGATGTTTTTTGTTCTATCCCCTATTAGTGATGTTCCATACACTTCCCTGCACTGAGCCCCCACAGATCTATGTATTCTTATATGCCACAAAGCATCCAGTTTATAATGCACCTAGGACCCAACTACAACAGCTGCAGGAACTACAACTCCCAGCATTTACTGACAGTCTGCAGCCCTCAGGATATGCTGGGAGTTGTAGTACAGTGTAGACAGATGTATTGCTGGACCTTTAGGGCTGATGGTTGTCACTCACAGATTGCAGCCACCAGGAGTCTCTGCACACAGTGGTTTATTAAAGGGTGGTCCACTGAGAAACTACAACTCCCAGCATAGCCTGAGAGCTGTATAAATGTAGGGATTTGTCACAGATACAGATGAATCCAGGAGAGGAGCAGGTCAGCATGTCGTGTCTCACTGGTTCTATATTGGTGGGCTCCAGGTACCCCAGTCCCACACTGGACAGAACCGGTCCCCAAACTAAGACGTCCCCGACCTCCTTCCTTCCTCCATCACGTCTGTTTGATGAGAATAGCGGGCATCAAGCAGAGCGGCACCCAAGTGCCACGGTATATACCATGCATGTAACCTGCCAGTGCCGGGGGAAGGGCGCCTCAGCAAGCAAGGTGCCTAGGGCAGCATGAACTCTTAATACAGGCCTGCTCACAAGTGACGTCTTCTCTGATCAGAGTCACACACTTTTTTTTTTCCATCTGTGCCAGGTCATGACTCTTCTTATCATAATCTGCCAGAGAAATGTCTTAGTTTCCTTACTCCAGCACATACAGCATTAGGGCTCCTCTGTGCCCCATATAGTTGCTAAGCCCCCTCTGTCCCCTCATATAACAGGTTCACTCTGAGCCCTCATATACTAGTTGGGTTTCTCTTTATCTCATAGAGTACCCAGGTCCCCTCTGTGCCCCCATATAGTAATTTGGCCCATCCTATTAATCCATTTATTAGGGTGTCCCCCTCTAGGGTGTCCCTAATAAATAAGGAAGGTATCCTCTGTGCATCCATAAAGTAGTGAAAGCATACCTGTCAGGACAGATGCTGCCGGACTAGAAGTTTGGGTATACTTGGTAAAGCGCCACGCATGACAAAAATGCACGCATGTTGGATCACATGTGGTGTGTTTCCAAGGATACATGGATTTCCAGATTAGAAGTCGACGTTGCTGCTAGTCCGGCAGCATCTGTCCTGACAGGTACTCTATAAATCCCTTTGTGCCCTTTTAAATCCCTTTCTGCCTCCATTTAGCCCCCTGTATGTTGTATCCTGTAGGTAGCCCCCTGTAAATGTTAGGCCCCTGTAGTTAGGACACCAGTAAATGTTATGCCCCTGTAGTTAGTATCCCAGTAAATGTTAATGTTATACCCCTGTAGTTAGTACCCAAGTAAATGTTTTACCCCTGTAGTTAGTACCCCAGTAGATGTTGTGCCCCTGTAGTTAGTACCCCAGTAAATGTTAATCCCCTGTTGTTAGGACACCAGTAAATGTTAGGCCCCTGTAGTTAGTACCCAAGTAAATGTTAGGCCCCTGTAGTTAGTACCCCAGTAAATGTTTTACCCCTGTAGTTAGTACCCAAGTTAATGTTTTACCCCTGTAGTTAGTACCCCAGTAAATGTTGTGCCCCTGTAGTTAGTACCCCAGTAAATGTTAGGCCCCTGTAGTTAGTACCCTAGTAAATGTTAGGCCCCTGTAGTTAGTACCCCAGTAAATGTTAATGTTATGCCCCTGTAGTTAGTACCCCAGTAAATGTTGTGCCCCTGTAGTTAGTACCCCAGTAAATGTTAATGTTATGCGCCTGTAGTTAGTACCCAAGTAAATGTTGTGCCCCTGTAGTTAGTACCCCAGTAAATGTTATGCCCCTGTAGTTAGTACCCCAGTAAATGTTAGGCCCCTGTTGTTAGGACACCAGTAAATGTTATGCCCCTGTAGTTAGTACCCCAGTAAATGTTAGGCCCCTGTTGTTAGGACACCAGTAAATGTTAGGCCCCTGTAGTTAGTACCCTAGTAAATGTTAGGCCCCTGTAGTTAGTACCCCAGTAAATGTTAATGTTATGCCCCTGTAGTTAGTACCCCAGTAAATGTTGTGCCCCTGTAGTTAGTACCCCAGTAAATGTTAATGTTATGCCCCTGTAGTTAGTACCCAAGTAAATGTTGTGCCCCTGTAGTTAGTACCCCAGTAAATGTTATGCCCCTGTAGTTAGTACCCCAGTAAATGTTAGGCCCCTGTTGTTAGGACACCAGTAAATGTTATGCCCCTGTAGTTAGTACCCCAGTAAATGTTAGGCCCCTGTTGTTAGGACACCAGTAAATGTTAGGCCCCTGTAGTTAGTACCCAAGTAAATGTTAGGCCCCTGTAGTTAGTACCCCAGTACATGTTATGCTCCTGTAGGTAGCCCCCTGTAAATGTTATGCCTTTATAGTTAGTACCCCAGAAAATGTTAGGCCCTTGTAGGTGCTCCCCCACTGTAGCTAGTGCCACAGGAAATGTTAGGCTCCTGTAGATGGTCCCCTGTAGGTCCTATACACAGTCTATTCACCTCAACACTTCTAATGGACAGTGGAATCAGCAGTGCTGATGCACACACACACACACACACATATATATATATATATATATATATATATATATATGTATACACACACACACACATATATATATATATATATATATATATACACACACACACTAACACATCCATTAAAACACATACAAATCCAACCCATCAAGTCCATACACTATACACATGACATGTAACACATACTACATTCATCCATCATACACCTACAATCATACACGTTACACACTACATGTACAGTGTACTTACTCCCTCTAGCAGCATGCTGGGTGTAGTGGTCTTTGTCCATGGCAGCAGCAGCAGCTACAGGCTCTGATCCTCTCACTGCAGCCCTCTCCTCCATCGTCCCGACTGCTGTAACATTACGCCAGTCTCACCAGGAGGACGGAGGGAGGTCACATAGTGCAGGAGGGAAGGGGAGAGAAGGGAGAACACACCCGGAGCAGAGCGTCCTGCAGACTCCGTGTGACCCCTGATAGCAGCCATTAGCTGCAGCCAGGGATCACTGCCAGACACTGCAGGACGCTGTCAGTGCACTCCTGCCCCCTAACACTCACTGTAACTGCGGTACGTGCATGGATGGGTTAGCAGATCTAGCACTCACCCGTCCTGATGGCCCCCCCTTCAGCCCTGCGCCCCGAGCAGCGCCCCCCCCCCCCCCCGCTCCCCCCTCGCTACACCCCTGATGCTAATTAATACCACAATATAAATGTATAGTGGTGGGAGCATCTGACACCCTACACCAAGACCTATATATGGATATGGTATGTGAGCAACCAAGCCTTATGCATCCCTTCCTCTTGAACTGCACTGTGATTAGTGTGTAACAGCTGTTGGGACAACATATTAGGGGGCAACTGGCAGCACAGTATTTGATGGTTGCTTAATGTGGCCTACACAGCACCAAACCAGTGCTGCACCCCCTTCATTCTTGGAACTGAGGTATGTAATACTTTCTATGCTGCTTTCTCTACTAAGATCAAAGGCATACCAACTATGTGCTGGACTCTGACAACCTGAATAGAAAAGGTCAACACAGTACATTGGGGAATATCAAATAAAACTTTCAAAATACAGTGGTAACTTGATTTAAGAGTAACTTAGATTGAGAGCATTTTGCAAGAAGAATTCACAGTTTTTCAAAATTGTAACTTGGTGTAAGAGCATTGCTTTGGTTTAAGAGCTCCCTTTACTGGGTGGGAGGGGAACTGGGGGAAGGGCATAGTCTGCATAGCGGGGTCTACAGCTCTGTACTCAGACCCAGGAAGTCTCCCTCACCTTTAAAATCATAGTACACCCACTTCAGGTTGGGGCTTACATCAGGGGACAGGACTGTGGAGATACAGCCATAGCTGTAACCCCTCTCCCCCTGGACAGAGAGTGCTGCTATACTGTGCTCACCCTATACCCTGCTCATTCCTTCTTGCAGTCTCTGTCATCACTTGTGTTTCCCATACTCTCCATTCCTGCTATAATGTGCCTTTACTTGCACTCAGCTATACTGCAATAATGTGATTGCACTTACACTCAGCTATACAGACTGCTGTATAGAAAAGTTTCTGTCACTGTCCTTCAAAGCTCTGTGATTCTCACTTCCTGATTCGTCCATGATGAACACCCCCCCCCCCTTCCCCATTGCTGTCATGTGACCACACAGACCTCTGACAGCAGGCTTGCTTCTCTATTCTATCCTGTTGTACTATGCTTCTGCATTTTGGGGCTCTACAGTTCCATCCTGTATTTACAAACTGCTGCTGTTTCTTCATTCTTGTGCACTTATTATACATAATACACCACATGCTGATTGCTATACTGTACAGTAATTTATAATAGGATATATGCAGCTTTCTAAATGTTTGTTTCATCTGTTTTACATGTTATTTAGAATAAAAAATCCTTATTTTAGGGGGTGTGGAACCATTTGTCAGAATTTCAATGATTTCTTATGGGAAAATTTGCTTTGGTATAAGTGGATTTGGATTACAAGCATGGTGCCGGAACGAATTATGCTCCTAATCCAAGGCACCACTGTATATTGGTTTATCCATAATCTTTGGCTCCATGGGAGCCATGGGAAACAGGTTCTATTCTGGAGCTTCTCGGAGCCTACATTTCTAACCACTGCCCTGCCCATAGTGTATAAAGCAATTACTACAGATAAAAGTAGCCAGCTACGATAAGTGGGTTAATCCTAGGTAACTTTAAAGGAAAGCAAACTGAAAAATGCATAAAGGATATTTATTTTTCTGTTATTAGTAAAATCATTTCATTCTGTGCATGAAATATTGCGACATAAACTGTCTGTACGTTTCCTGTTGTGATGATTACAAAACCTGCCTAAGCCACATTTCTGCTTTATGGGTTGTTAGTGGAAGACAAGTTGTTGATCAGTAATGCTGAAGTTCCAAAAAGCCACAGTAAATCTCCTTAACTTCCTGTTTTGTTTTATTTTTGGTTTTCTTGACCGTTTTATATATTTAACCCATAATAACTTTCCTTGAGAGAACTGGACTATTTAAAAACAAAATAAGTCTGGATTGAATCGGGATTTGGGTAGACTATACCTATCCACTACAAAAAAAGGACTACAAAAAAAGGAAAATAGTGCACGTTGTGTATCTGTCTCAAAAACACTATTTGTAGGCTGACACTGTCAGCTGCAATTCATTTTCCAAACTGCTTACACTGTTAGATAGCTGTTAGGGCATGTATACACTTGGTACCTTTCATATATCTGTCTGTGCTTCCAGAATGTATAAAAAATGGTTTTATTTTTTGTCAAAAATAGTCTTTCCCAGCTCCTGAGGTGCTGGGGCTGTAATATATCTTTGCTCCCCTTTGCACAGAGACACAGAGAAAAGCGCAGTCCTCATGCTCCCCAAGTCCATTGTTCCTGCCTACTTGTCTCAACGTGTCCTAGGCGACATGGGACAACTTGGAGCCGTTCCCTACACTTATATAGAGGGACAGGACACAAGACAAATATGAGACAAACTTGAGAAAAATACGAGACAAAGACAGATATACACAATGGTGGGTCGTCAACAAGCTAGAGTCAAACCAGGAGAGGCAGATACTAGTACAAAGTCCCTAAGCAATAAAATAAGTCAATGAGGCAAACCAGAGTCAAAAAACCAGAGGACAAAGATATAGACCAAGTCAGGAGACAAACACATAGTCAGGGACACAAGCCAAAGTCAGGAAACCAATAGATCAGGATAGTAAATCACAGGGTAGGAAGTGAGTATAGGCACACTAAGTATACGCTATAGCAGGCATCAGGAATAGTCAGTGACTGAGTTTTAAAAGAAAGTTCCAGTCTCAGAGGTGATTGGGGCAGACAGACAAGAACCTAGGCAGGAGGCTAGGGCTGTCAATAACAGTCAAGGCGAGGAATTAACCATCTAGGTGCTGGTAGATCTCACTCCAGAAAGTGCACGGGTGCTAACCAGCATACAATCGTAGGCCAGGGTAGAATCAACTCATGTTCATTCTAGGAATATACAGAATCATCTAAATTAGTATGCCATATTTTTTTTTAAATATAAATTTATAGAGGGATACAGAGGTATAGTAGAAGACTTGCATAAGTAAGCCATAAGGAATAGTTTACACTTTGCATTATAGAGCAGCTTTTCACCATGGAAAATCGACAGCATCCAGATGTTATGTTTAAATAATTATTGAAAATGTCATTCACACTTACCTAGGACTTGCTTTGTATATTTCTGTCTATAGCATACCTTATTTATCACATATTTTTTTTCCCCTGTTGATGTATAAAAAAGTAGCGGTGGAAAATGTGACATACAGAATATATACAGTTTTCGTAGAAGCAGTTCCAGAAATATTTCCTAGAAGTGCTTAATAAAACACTGTTGTCAAGCATGAAGAAACAACATTTATAGAAAGAGGTCTAACTGCATATCAGACCTGCGTGCAGTATAGATAACTTTGTTCTGAAATATCTGATTATATGAACAGAATTACATCTGAATGACATCTCTGAGCTATCTTTTATGGGTTTTTTTTTTACATCATGGCAGTAAAAGGGCTAAAAAGGTCGTCAAGCCAATGAAGAAATACTCAGCACTGTTACAGCACTATGTGGCCACTAGGGTTTCTCATACAGGCCCATAGGTGTGATACATCATAGCAATCCCCCTTTTAAAGTGCACCTTTTTGGACTTAGGCCACTTCACATGTCTGTGGCTTTTTTATGATCAGGAAACACTCAGAAGACTTCAGGAAACCATGAGTGTTTTCTGATTGTAGAAAGGGATTAGTTAAAAAAACAAACAAAAGAAAAACAACCATACCTGCTTCAGGCTGCAGCAGTGCTCCCAGTGCTCCCAGCTGGCTTCTCCTTTGGTCTTTTGGCGCTGCATGCACACAAGTGATGTCACTTGTGCACTGCAGCACTGGGGTGTGGTAGCGGCCTCCGGAGGTATAATGCCACCGGGCACAAGAGTGATTGACAGCTTGGGGGGCCGATGGCTCCTGGCCTGATCAATGGCAGCAACACATTTAACTGTATGTGCTCCTGATTAGGGGCATGTCCAGTTAAACAGCCAGTACCAGCACCTGGAGACACTTGCACAGTTCCTAGTGCTGGCCCAGGCTGTCATACAATGCATCCGGAATTCCAGACAGATTCCGAATGTATATGCAGAGCTGTCTGGAATCTTGAATGTTGCATTGTCCTTGTGGGGGGAGTTAATTTTTATAACAAATCTGCCACATGTGAACATAGCCCTGGCTAAATGATGGTACAATCTCATGGCAATCTAAGTGGTCTCACGGTATCACTTAGTTCTTTTAGACTAACCGCTTTCCCCATTGACTTTTTCCATTTTTTTGGAAGGGGGGGGGCACCTAGTCTGACTCCAGAAGTATACAGTAGCATATCAGCAAAAAAGTATGCTGAGTGCTGTGGAGTTTCAAACAGTTTTCCCTCTCCTGGCATTATATTGATATATCATGTCAAGCAAAGAAACACTCCATGACAGGGCTTTCCCGCCTGTAGTGTCTGTAATATTCCGGACGTGGGAATAGGCCCTTAGACATAACCATGATAAATCATGCGCAGGAGGGGGCCACACCTCCTTTTCAACTTCCCGAAGCCCCCCTTTCCCATCAGGTGATCAGGATGTATGTTGGGAAAAAGGCACAGATTTTGGGTTTGTGCAAAAATCTGTGCCTTTTTCCCCAAAATATCCCAGGCATTACTTTGATAAACTCCTCCCAATGGGCCGATTGTGAGTATACAGTATACATATCGACATGCTTTTTATATGTATCTGTTAAATTAGACTCTTCTGTAATATGAAGGTGATCAGGATGTGCATATTTAATACAGATTTGGTGCATTAGGAAGGATCTTCTTTCAGGTTAGTTGGTGACATGTTAAAGTATAAGAAAAAAAACCACCAGAATCACATGCACCAAATGGTTTCATTTACTTGAGTAAAACTACTCACATGTAAAATACATTTGCTGGTGTTGTTACATAACATTCCTGGCAACAAGAAATGAACTGAGAACTAATGAGCTGTAACAGAATGTTCCAGTTGTAAGCAAAAGCGTCTAATTATTAGGTTATTAGAGCTTAAGGCAGAGATATTTATAGCAATAAAACATTGCTACGTCTATTAGAGTTCATGTCTATTCACACTGGTTCACGAAACTAGTAGCTGGAAAGTGGTTGTTTTCTCAGTGTCTATGAGGATGCCATTATGCCATCATATTGGCTGCTCAATGGTCTCCCCATTATGTAGGGATAGACTGACTATTCAGCCGTTAGGACAGTACTCAAGAGCCTATGGCCAGAGCCTTGCTTATTTAGGCAAAGTGTTCCTCATTTGCACTATTGCAAATCAAGCATATCATGGCTATAAGGGTTAGTAGAAGATTCTGGATATAACATGTCTGAGGCCAACAAAATCTTGTGCTGGAAGCTAAATAATATATCCGTTTTTTGCATCCGTTTTTTTACCTGTTTTTTTTGCAAAAAACGGATTGCAAAAACGCAGTGTGAACCTAGCCTTACATGAAAATGCGGTAGTACACATACAGTAGGGCTATGTTCACACACAGTATAACAACAGCCATTGCTTAGCAATGGCTGTTGTTATACTGACTGCAGACAGGCAGGTGTTTGCATGTTCCTGCGGCCGTCAGAGCTCTGACAGCTGCAGGAACATTTTCTTTTCATATGGCCCATTCAGGGTGTGTATAGGAATCAATTAAGCATTGATTTCCACACACTCCAAGAATGAACAGACTGCATACGTGTGTGCATGGAAGATTAAAAACGGCTGCGGCCATTGTAAGTGTGGCATGTGCACCGAACCGGCTGCATTGCACTGATTTCAAGTGCATGGAAGGGGCGGCATTGCATTGATTTCAATGCAATGCCGCCCAGGCTGAAAAGAACAGTGGTTGTTTGTTCAAAAATAGTACGTTGTATGAATATAGCCTAAAGAAGCACCTACTTAAATCTGTGTCATTGGCCCCGATTTTCTATAAGGCTATGTTCCCACAATGTAATTTTTGATCAAGATCATTTAACCCATAGCTGCACCAGGGCGTTACTGAACGTCCTCGTGACACTATGGGAGTTCAGAGGGGGGTCGCCGCGCGTGATCCCGGGTGCCGCATATAGCCCGGGATCACGGCTATTAGCGGGCACGGTCCGATCGCCGTGCCCGCTAATTAAGTACTTAGAAGCAGCTGTCAAAGTTGACAGCTGCTTCTAAATACTTGCTCATCTCAATACCTGGTGGTCTAGTGGGAATATCGCCCCCCCCCCCCCGCGGCGCGATTGCGGGGGGGGGGCGATCCCCGCATCCATCCCGGGCCGGGGTCTGCTCCGTAATGGCGCTGATCCCGGCTCAGCATTCTATTGCTTTGGCTGCAGCAGCCAAAAGCAATAGAACACCGATCTCATGGATTCATGCAGTATAACTATACTGCATGGATCTCTATGAGAGATCAGAGTGCATATACTAGAAGTCCCCCAGGGGGGCTTCTAGTATATGTGTAAAGTAAAAGAAAAATGTATTTTTAATAACACAAAATCCCCTCCCATCCCCTCTGAATCACCCCCCTTTCCCCATTTTATAAATAAAAATAAATAAATACATAAATAAATAAATAAATAAACAAACATGTTTGCTATCGCCACGTGCGTAATCGCCCGAACTATTAATTAATCACATTCCTGATCTCGCACGGTAAACGGCGTCAGCGCAAAAAAATCCCAAAGTGCAAAATTGCACATTTTTGGTCGCATCAAGTCCAGAATAATTGTAATAAAAAGTGATCAAAAAGTTGTATATGCGCAATCAAGGTACCGATAGAAAGATAACATCATGGCGCAAAAAATGACACCTTACACAGCCCCATAGACGAAAGGATAAAAGCGCTATAAGCCTGGGAATGGATTTTAAGGAACATATATTTTCTTTAAAAGGTTTTAATTTTTTACAGGCCATTAAATCAAATAAAAGTTATACATGTTACATATCGTTGTAATTGTACAAACTTAAGGAACATATATAACAAGTCAGTTTTACCCTAGGGCGAACGGAGTAAAAACAACCCCCCCCCCCCAATTAAAAAAAAAAAAAACATTTTTTTTTTTCAATTTCACCACACATATAATTTTTTTCTGGTTTCCCGGAACATATTAGGCAAAAATTACATCTTCCATAGCAAAGTACAATTAGTTGCGCAAAAAATAAGGGCTCATTTGGGTCTCTAGGTGGAAAAATGCAGGCGCTATGGCCTTATATACACTTATATACACGAAAGCGCAAAAATTAAAACTGGCTGTGTCCCCTAAGGGTTAACCTAAAAAGACGCTGTTGGAACAAAGCCTTAGTTTTTTTTTGGGGGGGAGGGGGGTTACGCTTTCTCTGTGTGACATTGTTTTTTCCTTTTGATTTATTAATCTGGTGCATGATTCTGGCACATGGGTAATTTCACTGTGAGAATTTAATGAATAATCAACATGAATAACCAAAATAACTTCTTATTTGTTACATTATTTAATTAAGACAAAAAAATTATGCAACTTTTTTAGAAGCAAAATAAACACATATGCTATGGCGTTTTTTAGTGGAGCAGAACACTTCCTTTGAAGTATAAGGGCGGGTTAAGTATTCGGCGGATTCCGTTGATTGTACGCGCTCACGGCTGCGCGCCTCTCTGAGCATGCCATAGACACCATTCTATGCACGGCGGATTCCGCATTCCACCGAAAGAATTGACACGTCAATTCTTTTGGCAGGTAGCGTAATTGGCCGGCCCATAGAATGGTGTCTATGGAGCCTAACATCTGGCCACTGGCGTTTTTTAAGGCAGTGTGAAGCAAGTGTGAAGGCAGTGTGAAGTTTTTCCAAAATGCAGCAAGCTGAGGGTGTGGCATGTTTTCAGCAAACTGTGGCATTTTTTATCCCGTAGACTTCAATGGGATTGTTCTGATTATCTCAAAAATGGCATTGGTATGCATATGGCGTTGCTGTTTTTTCTGCCATATTTGTCACCTTTTGTGGTCCAGTGACCAGGTCATGTGATGGCAGGGGGAAAAAAAACATTCACACATGAAGTTAAAAACGCAGAAAAAATGCAAATGCATGGAAAAAAAAAACATGCACCGCATGTCAGAAAAACACCAGACAAAAAGTGTGTTTGAGGAAACCCTAAATGTGACTATTTCTACCCCTCCCTCTGTGAAAAAATCTCACGGTAAAAAAAAAAACAACTTTTGGGGGGTAAAAAAAAGATAGATATGTCAGGGAGTTGAGAAAATGTCATGTCCCTTTTTGTGATTGCTATGGAAACTGTTCGCTAAGTTGGATTCTATTGTCAATCTTATGCAATTCTTGTGCAAATTGTGGCACAGTTGCATTGCATCAAAATTAAGGCGCAATTCGCCAATAGCTTACAGTCAGATTGGCAAGAGTAAATCAGGGCTATTGTTTCCATTGTTCTGTTCCATCATAGGAGCAGAACTAAAATAATACCAATGCTGTTTCCTGTACATGCTGGACACTACTGATGCTGCATACTGCATTATTTTGAGTTGTATTTTTGATGGAATGTGTAACGGAGGTGGTTACCGTAATCTCTGCTACATATGTGAACATAGCCCTAGCCAGTCACCCAGCTAGTATCTTTGTATGCTTTGAGTGTTTTTGTTTTGCAAACATCATTTATACTAAATGGTAAATTCCAAAAAAAAAAGAATGTAAACCCAAAAAAATGGAAGAATTGATTTTTTTATTCCTCCAACAAAAAATTAACAAAAGTTTTTGGTAATGTATGGTGCCATTGGAAAATACAAAAGGCTATTAAAATACAATACAGGCTATGTATCAGCAAAGAAAAAAACATGGCTCTGGGAAGATAGAGATTAACGTTAAGCGAGCCTGCCGAACCCAAATGCACTGCATTTTACCCCCAGTGGCCGGAGAAGTTGGATACAGCCCTAGGGCTGCCAAGAAAACAAGGACACAGCCTATGGATGTAGCCATGTTTTCCAGGACTCCCTAGGGTTGAATTCAAGTTCTCCAGCAACTGGGAGTCAAATACAGTGTTTTGGGTTCGGCCAAATCCAAGTGTTTAGCAAGTTCCCTCAACATTATTTTAAAAATGGGTAAAAAAAAAAAAATAACCATTTGGCCACACCTTGAAAGCCAACATAAGTGATAAATGTATGACCTGTGGGAAGGTGCAACCAAAAGAAACCCCAGTAATCACAAGAACAGGGTAGACCTTTTGTACTGTGCAGCTGTGCAATTCTGTGGCTGCCACGTCATTTGCTTCTATACTGTGGATTTCAGATAAAACTCAGCTATCACCATTAGTCCCATAGCAATGAATGTAGGTGCAGTGAAAGGAGCATACTTCTCATCCCTTCATAAGAGTCACTCAAGAAACACCCTCAACAATCTTACATGTACTACCTATCCTGTGGATAGACCATAAATGCTGATACCATGAACACAGGTCAGCTCGCTGCTAGTATGTGGAGTATCAGATTGCATTCAGGGAGAACAGAGAATAACCAGGCCTATTTCTGGGTAATCAATAGCTATTCTGAAGCAAAGGGGGTTCCCAAACTTAGGGGCAGATGTATCTAGAGGCAACTTTTTTATACTGCACTTATTGTCAATTTCCCTGAGTTTGCGTCGCTGGATTTATCAAGAGGAGCACTCCCAATTTTTTGCGTGAGGGAGGTTCCTTGCGCAAAGATTTTACAGTTTTCTCTAGGCACAGACCTTGATGTATCTGCCCCTGAATGTCCATGCAAAGTAAAAATCTGAATTTACAGCTGTATTTTCACCTCAAAAAATTGTGTGACCATACCCGATTTATCCAAAAAGGATTACATTATGCACCAGTGCATGTTACAAATGTTGCAAACACATCAGCTTGTTTTGATCATCTACTGTTCTTACTCATCTATCAGTGAAAAACATTTGCTATCTGAAACATGTTGTTCCAAAATAGCCTGAATACTGGGGGGGGGGGGGGGTGACACAATGCATACGGTTACAGTATGAGCCTTCCTTGCATTCTGTCAGCCCTTAAATAACTTACCATGTATTACCACTAGTGTGCTAATAGGTAAGTCTTTCTTTTCTACATACTTGCTGACACACCCACAGTTATATTCTTTGGATATTTAAAACTAATGCCTGCCCTCTTTAAACACATTCATGGAGTCTGTTTTCCTTAATGCTCCATCTGTTTGGGTGGCACCGTGCCCATTTCTCAGATGGCTACACTTTGCCTGAGGGTATGGGTGACAGTCACTCATGGGACTAAACAAGCAGTCTGAAAATGTATGCACATGTTTCTTCCCTGACGGGTGGGCCATCTTTTATGCCAGTTCCATAGCCTTGGCACTTAAAGCACAGATCACAGAAGTATTTGCATGCCAATTGGATCAGTAATTACTATGAAAGACCTGCTCCATGAATCATATGAATAAGCTTTGAATCCATTATAATAATGATGTTCCATTCATTGGCAATGCAGGAAATGAAATATGTTACTGACAACTGTGCTCAGGGTGATATGTAGCAATGGAATATACATTTATTTAAATGTATTCAATATTTTTAACATACAATGAAATATGTGACTTGTTTGTACAATCGGACTAAGCACTGTATTATTTTACTTACAGGGTAAACTTACATTTTCTTGTTAAAATAGAACAACTATTTTTCCAGTAAATGAATTGTATCAGTAAAAATGAAAGCTTGTGTAACTAAATGAAGGAGTTATTCAGAATTAGAAAAACATAGCTGTATTCTTCAAACAGCACCACCATTGTCCTCAGATTGTGAGCGGGATTATGACTCAGCTTCATTCTTTTCAGTAGGAACTAAGGTGCAATACCACACTCACAGTAAGTACAAGAATGGTGCTGTTTGTGGGAGTAAGTAGCCATGTTTTCAACAATCCTGCATAACCCATTTAACAAGATAAATATGAGAAATGAGAGTAAGACAACCTCCGGACAGCTTTTTCATTGTGTCTATAAATTACTAATATAGTGTTATCAATAATAGTACTGGCTTCAGCATGCTTTCGCGTGATTTACCCCTGGCAGGAAGTTGAAAATAGAACAATGTGTATTGTCTACAGCTGACAATGTATCATCCTCCTATGTCACAGCAGGCTTAGCTGAACACTGCTCTAGCCCCACCCCCCCTGAGTGATGTCATCACCTCTGACCAGCCCCTCTACCTACATTACCATCGTCATGTCATACATACAGGTAGATAGATAGATAGATAGATAGATAGATAGATAGATAGATAGATAGATAGTGAGTAGGCGGGGAGTTAATGCAGCAGGTGCTGCAACCTCACTGATGTGCAAAAGTCTGCAGTGAATTGAGATGTTGAGTGCTGTGAGAGGGGAGTAGGAAGGATGGGAAGACTGTGAAAAGAATGGAGAGCTGAGGAAAGCAATGCATTCTGAAAGTGTAGTCAGGGCCGGCCTTAGGGTAGTTGGTGCCCTGTGCGAAACTTTCTTCCGGCGCCCCCCCCCCACCCCCCAATTTATGTATAGTTGTATAAAAAATGCAAGTAATTCTTTCACAAACAGCATTCTTTATTTATTTGTTAAATAAATAATAATAATTAAATAAATAATAACAACAAAACTGCAGCAATCAATTTCAACTGTACACATTTAGTACTCAGTGCAACGTAAAACAAATAAATGAGCTCCCTGGCTGCTCAGAACATAACTTTACGTGATTTTGCTCTTGCAAATTCATCAATAGTGGTATTCATGTCCAGTGTTCGGAGAATGTCATTCTCAATGGACAGCACTGCTAAAGCTGTTAGTCTGTCATCTGACATTGATGACCTCAAGTAAGTTTTAATTAGTTTTAATTTGGAAAAACTACGTTCTCCTGAAGCCACAGTGACAGGAATTGTCAATAAGATACGAAGTGCTACCCACAGATAAGGAAAGGTGTCAGTCAGACTATTTTTGCTTATGAAGTTCAGCACATCGAGAGGAGTTTTAGTATCTTGAGGTAGAATACTTTGAATGTGGAAGAATTCCTGGGCCAACTCTTCTCCATTGACATCAGATTTGGTTCCATTTACCAGGGCAGCCTGTAGATCAAAGCAACTCCTTCTCAGGTCTTCTCTAGAAAAACTATTACTTTTGATGTCGTATAAAAATCCCCATATTTTGTTATGGCTTTCTAATTGTTTGAACCGTTCTGCCAAAGATGTCAACGCTGTGTCTACTAAAGGCAAAAAAAATTCTACCTTGAATTTAGTCTGAGGGTCAGTTATTGCTTCATCTCGTCCTTCATAATCAAAGGAAGACTTCTTCAGTCGGATGCGGGCCTGTGACCTAAACACCGGCTCCAAATTCAAGTTGTCAGCAATCTCTTTTGCATTCTGCAGTGCCATGTTAAATCCATTTTCCCGGAAATTCCTAATAAATTCGAGACACTTGTGAATGACATCTGTCACTGTAGTGAGATCAGAAGTTTGTCTTTGCATGGCTTTACTAACAATGTTTATCTGAAACAATATGTCATACCATATAATAAATGACATAATAAACTTAAAATCAGTGATCTTCTGAGAAAGGGTCCTGGCTTCAAAAGACACATTTGGCTCAACGTTATTTTCCTCAGATAGTGCAACTAATGCCTCGTTTATTTCTCCTAACTGATAGCGAAAGGGTTTAAGGCAGTCAATCCTGCATTCCCACCTTGTAGTAGACAAGGGTTTCAAAGTTAGACCTGTAACATGGTCAGTCAAGATTTTCCACCTTTTAACGGAACCAGAGAAAAGAACATAAATACATTGTATTAGGCCAAAAAGATCCTTTGAGTCTTTACTTGACCTTGCTGCATCTCCAACCACAAGATTAAGACAGTGACATCCACATGGCACAAAGACAGCACAAGCATTTTTTTGTAAAATGTGAACTTGAACACCGTTGTGTTTTCCAGCCATGTTTGCACCGTTGTCATAGCCTTGACCACGACAGTCATTAATATCTAAATCTCTCTCACTCAGAAACTGAAGAATGGAATTAGACAATCCCTTTCCTGTTGTGTCTACAACATTTCTATAGCCGATAAAATGCTCCTTAACTGTGTATATGTCAGATAGTTCATCCAAGAAGCGAATGGTGAATGACATTTGCTCTTTGTGGCTCAAATCAGGAGTGCAGTCTAGTATTATGGAGTAATACTTTGCCTTCTTGCAGCGTGTAAAAATGTTGTTAACAACTTGGTTTGCCATCAAAGTAATAATTTCATTTTGAATGGTTTTACCACAGTAGTGGTCTGTTGTTTCTCTGGAGACAACACGATGAAGGTGTTCAGCCATCACTCTGTCAAATTTTCCAAGTAGCTCCACAAAACCCAAAAAGTTCCCATTATTGGGAGTAAAAAGACGATCAGAACTACCTCTGAATGCCAAATTCCTCTCTGCAAGAAACTGGACAATACTTACAAGCCTTTCCAAAACTCCTCTCCAGTGTTGCCTTTCTTGATTCATTAATGCTTGCATGTTAGAATCTATTGTTGTGTTCGTCTTGAGCCGAACCTGAGTCTCTAGCCATTTACTTTCTGCTAAAAAGTGATTTGGTGAGGACTCATGTGATTTTAATATAGATGACATATGCTGCCAGTCTTGTGATCCCTCTAAAGCAAGAGATGACCTTGGTTTTCTATCAAACAATTTACAACAAAAGCAGACTACTTTGTTTGTAGATTTTGAGTACACCAACCACTGTCTCCTGCAGTGTTGTCCATTAACCAAAATTCTCTTATAGAATTCAGCTGAAAAGTGACGGTCATTTGCATCTTTTTTGAACTCAACATCTGTTATGTAAACAGGCCCATTTTCCACAATCTGATCTACTACTTTGGTTGTTAATGTAGTAGGCCACAAAGCAGGGTCAGTGTCAATCAGTATTGAATTACTGGGGTCTTCTGGAATATCAGTGTCATGGTGATCAACTGCTGCGCCAGTTGCAGACTCTTCCTCTAGATCTTCTCCAACTTCAGGGTTAACATTTTCTATAACCTGAGGATCCCCTGTCATTGCCTCTGATTCACAGTGTGGAGAGCCATCAAGGTTTAATAATTGTCCTGACGTGGAAGGTTCACCCGGATCAATTTCAACTGGACCTTCGCTGTGCATCTCTACATGTTGTTCTGCAGCTGTCTCCTTTGAGGGGCATGGACTGCTTGATTCAGATGATTTCTGAAACAGCTTCTTTAAAGACCCTGCACATTTTTTGTCTTCAAGTTCTTTTAGTGCTTTTCGTTTTCGATTTTGCGCACCTGATAGTTTTTTGGGACCCATGGTAAATCATAAACTACCATTTGCTTTCTTATAATCTGTAATAGTAAAAGATAGGTTCCCCTTAAGTTTCACAGTTAAAGGAAAGTGCCCCGGGTTGTATGTGCAACCATTGGATTGTTCATACTGTCCAAATTAATGGCAGCCACAAACGCCTAGTACAGGATGCAACAGACCCAGATCCATCCCCCTATACCACAAGGATTCCCATTTGCATTGTTTACATACTGCTGTCAACAGGGCAAAGTCTGGACTTAATGCTACAATCAATTGTGTGGCAACTATTCCCATGTTACACCAGCTATTAGCAAAATGATAGTTTATTAGGCAAATAAATACATATATACCAGCAGTAGATATACCAAATGCATGCATATATACAGCAGTAGATATAGTAAATGCATACATATACAAGCAGTCAGTATACCAGTATTGTTTATATTTTTACTAGTTTATTGTTTTTTTAAAGGTAGAAGAAAGACCGGACTCCTTTGGAAAGAAGATTTTTTTAACTTATTTAATAAAAGGGTTCTTAGGAAAGTTTTATTTCAATAACGATCTTATTATACTATTGTGTTTTTTTCTTACTTATTTATGGCTTAGTAATGGAAGCTGTCTAATAGACGGTATCCATTGCTAAACTGGGGCTTAGCGTTAGCCCATACAACAGCTAATACTAACCTCCCCACTTATTACCCCCGTACCTACCATAACCTGGGGTACTGGGAAGAGCCAGATACCGTCAGGCTTGGAGCGTGAGAAAATTACGGTCCAGGACTGTACGAAAGCAGACTGGTGTTATTAGGCTGACAATGGCCAAAACAAGCGGACCTTGCCACCCTGATAATGTAAGGCTGCTGCTGCTTTTTTTTTTTTTTTTTTATCAGACTGATTATGGAAAATAGGGGGGATGCTATGCAATAGTCTAATAAATAAATAAAAAAGCACAGGTTACCCCCTATTTTTCATAACCAGACAGATTTAAAAAAAATACAAGCAGCAGCGGCCTGAGACTACCAGGACGACAAGGACCACTTATTTTGGCTGCCCCCAGCTTGATAGCATCAGTCTGCTGCTTTTTGCTTTTATCTTGCTGGTTATGGAAAATAAAGGTGATCCCATGCATTAAATAAATAATTAAAAAAAATGCGTGGGGTCCCCCTTATTTTTCATAACCAGCCAGATAAAAAAAAACAAGCAGCAGTAGCCTGACACTATCAGGGTGGCAAAGGCCATTTATTTTGGCCATTGCCAGCCTAATAACGCCAGCCTGCTGCCGCCCAGGCCGGGAGCGCCAATTTCTGACGCTCCAGGCCTGACGGTATCTGGCTCTTCTCGGTACCCCTGGTGGCGGTGGGTACCGAGGTAATAAGTGGGGGGGTTAGTGTTAGCCGTTCTACGGGTTAACACTAAGCCCTGGCTTACTAATGGACGCCATCTATTAGACGGCTTCCACTACTAAGCCAAAAATAAGTAAGAAAAACCCCACAAGAATTTTAATAAGATCTTTATTGAAATAAAACTCGCCCGAGACCCCTCGTTGACCCTTTTATTAAATAGATAAGTTAAAATCAGCTTTCTGCAGTAGTCCGGTCTTCTTTCTTCTATCTGTAAAGTAAAATAAAAAAAAGTACATTACTCACAGAGCCAATAACAGCCCTGGCATTTATTCTAGGTCACTCCCCCTAATAGTGACATAGAATAAATCCTACAGCCTCCCACCACTCAGGATGTTAGTGATTTGATTGTGGGGGTCTGCTGGAGGGGTGGGAGGCTGTAGGATTTAGTGTATGTCCCTATTAGGAGGTCCCAACAGAGGCCTTAACCTCCATAGGCCTCTGTTGGGACCCCCTAATAGGGACATACACTAAATCCTACAGCCTCCCCACCCCTCCAGCAGACCCCCACAATTAAATCACAAAGGAGCACCCCCCCCCCCCAAACAAACCCCCCCCCCCACCCCATCCCAGCGGTACTCACCAGCAAGATGACAGAAGAGGCACTGCTTCCTTTTAGGACGTGCTGAGCGGGTGCCTGGTGACGTCATGCACGCGGTGACGTCGGCGCGCAGGAGAGGGTGAGAGAACAGGAGCGGGGCGGAGCCAGGGGAAGCGCACAGGCAGAAGAGACAGCTGCACATCTAGCTATAGAAATGTGTGCTGCTGTCTCTCTGTCTGCAGGAGCGCCATGCCGATACACTATAGCAGGAGACGCTGGGGCAGGCGATCAGCTGTGCAAGCGCCCGGGCTGCCGGGCAGAGGGAGGAAGCTCTGCCTCTGCATACTTAGCTTTGGTTTAGTAGTCTGCAGGAGCGCCGTTAGAAAGGAGCAGGGTGCCGGGCGGCCAGCTGGAGGAACAATCGGGGCGGACAGTGATTTGTGACAGACTGTCACAAATCACTGTCCGCCCCGATCGTTCCTCCAGCTGGCCGCCCGGCACCCTGCTCCTTTCTAACGGCGCTCCTGCAGACTACTAAACCAAAGCTAAGTATGCAGAGGCAGAGCTTCCTCCCTCTGCCCGGCAGCCCGGGCGCTTGCACAGCTGATCGCCTGCCCCAGCGTCTCCTGCTATATCGGCATGCCAGCGGCGCTCCTGCAGACAGAGAGACAGCAGCACACATTTCTATAGCTAGATGTGCAGCTGTCTCTGTGTCTCCTCCCCGAGCGCCCCCCTGCCGGCCTGGAGTGATGCGCCCTGTGCAACCGCACTGGTCGCACACCCCAAAGGCCGGCCCTGAGTGTAGTTCTGGTAGTTTTAGAACTGGGCCACACAGGTATGAAATGCTATATGCTTCTGAAGTATGTTTATTTTTTTACCCGCTGTTGGAGTACACACATACATACATATACAGCATTTTATTGACATGCTTCTTACCATAAAATGTACTGCAGATAATTTATTTTTTTTAAAGAGTTCTCAATATTTTGGGTGGCTTTGTTTGAATGACATTCACCATTTGATAGAAGTGTTTTATTTCCCAGGTAAGATTTATTATTACCTTTTGTTATAATTATAGTGATTGTTTTTACATTTTACTATTTAAAAAATATATTTCCATTGCCATAGTCTGACCCCCCCAAACCAGAACCTTTTAATTTTTTTTTTAAGTGTTGTGTGAAAGCTTTATTTTAAAAAAATTTTTTATACTGTGACCAATAGCTTTTACCTGACTTTTTGATTGCTTTTTATTCCATGTTTTGTAGGCTATGAGGTGGCCCTGAGCCAGCCCCATACTTCCCCAGCACATATCTGCGGTTCATGCATGGTGGATGCTGCCAGAGGGTGAAGCTGATTATCCAAGTAGGTCCTTCTCATGGTGCCAAAACAGTTCTGACCTATTCATTCATGTATTCCCCAAGACCTCATACCTCCTTTCCCCTATTAAAAAAACCAAGAAAAAAATTAAATAAGGAATTTAATTATAAAAAAATGTTTTGTGTTATCTGGCACCACGACATTAGCATCTCGTAACCTCCCCCCCCCCTTATGCTGCGTGTACACAGAATGATTATTGTTCGAATTTTCGCAATAACGATCGCATTTGATCGATAATCATTCCGTGTAAACACAGCAAACGATCAAGCGACGAGCAAGAAATCGTTCATTTTGATCTTTCAACAAGTTTTCAAATCGTCGTTCATCGTTTGCTAAAAATTCGCAGATCGCTTCGTGTAAACAGTCTTTCAAAGATTCACCCTATGTGAAAGATGGGCTTAAGCGATCTTAAAAACGATCGCAATAACGGTTTTTCTTACGAATTTTCTAAAGATTTTTCTAACGATTTATTTGTCTAAATGCTGATCGTTATATAAACCAAATTGTTGCATCAAAACCGTTAAACGATCAATTGGGTGAATTATCGCTTTGTGTAAACGCAGCATTAGGGACTGAGATTTAGAGAATTTGGAGGCAAGTCAATGCCTAGGGCCTGGAGGGCAGTTACATACTCATCATCCATCATAACTATGTAAAGTTGTTTACTCCCTAGTTTATTTATTGGGAGTTTATTTATTCAGCTACTTTATGGTGATGCTCTTTGGACGATGGATGGACATTATTTTGCTATTGTACGGTACACCGTTAGAAGACACTACATGGGCATCTGCTTGTTTTTCTCATTATTATTTTTATTCAATTTTTTTTCGATAATATTTTAGGGGCTTTAAAACTGATTATTAGTTTTCCATAAAGTTATGGTAATGAATTAATATTGCAAAAAGGCAAAAATACCATAGCACACCTAGTCGGTCTCTGAACAGACTCAAAACAATATGAAAAAAATTATATAAAAAATAGATGAAACAAAGTTACCATTCCTGTAGTCCAACAGGACAAAGTCCATAGAAAAATGCAAAAGGTAGCAGCATCAAGGCGTTGATAAAGTGCAAAAAAGTGTGTTTATTCCCTCATGGCAATAACATAGCAGCAACGTTTCGACCAAAAAGGTCTTTCTCAAGCTGATACAATATACAAGTGAACAGAGTATATATACATCATACAGCCAATCACATGTTTATGCTAACAAATAGTTGCCAAGTACATAATTAACTTTATTAACCCTCACCACCAGAAACAGTGTGTCAGTGAACATATATAACTTACATACTAAAATCAGAAAATATCCCCAGGACTTGTATCCAACCGACTCCATGGTATAGCTAGAGCGCGCAAACATCGGCGTCTTGCCGGTGTCACTGCGCAGGTGCATTTTTCTATGAATTAATATTGCAATTTGAGAGACCAGTGTATAAAGTTACGAGACCTTAATATCGTCTCTAAGGGACTATGTTAAAACATGAAATATATTTCTTTATAGAACTATAAAATCTCCTTGCTTGTATGGTATGAAATGCAGGTTAAAGTGCAAGTAGATGAGAGGTGCATAAATCTACATCAGGTGCCAGCCCTTGAGCAAAAAAGTGACCTGCTGTATGGATGCTATATTATTGCTGTGTCTGCTAGTTTGCTTCTTTTCCACAATCATGGGCATCCCAGAGGTCAGACCCCACCAA
Organism: Dendropsophus ebraccatus; assembly: GCF_027789765.1. Lineage (NCBI taxonomy): Eukaryota > Metazoa > Chordata > Amphibia > Anura > Hylidae > Dendropsophus > Dendropsophus ebraccatus. The sequence goes on along the minus strand of NC_091455.1, from coordinate 98,622,308 downwards.
CGGATGATTTTTTGCGGAAAGTGCCGATTTGCGTATTTTTTTATTCGCAAATGGCTCAGGGAGCCAGTATATTGACACCAAACGGCTGTTAACGGGGTGAGAGCCGTGCTTACAGCTGTGGATGTACAAGCAGGCTCCCAGAGCCTCATAAAGCAGTCGCGTGGTTAAAAGTGGGCGGAGCTGAGTGGGGTCGCCACTAGTGTGGCTGTGAAAAGTTAGAGTCTGGCTTCTATAGTATAGATGCCGCAATGCCAGCTCCACAGTGATGTGTAAGTGCCAGAAATGTAGCGAGTTTGGAGATATATATATATATATATAGAAATCTGTAGGGTTGCTAAACGGCACTGTGGGCTCAAGGCTCAAGTCGGGTGCTCTGCCCCAAGGTTCCAGACCCAGGTTCCAAGGTAATTCACAAACAAGGCAAGAGGCGGCACTCCAATTTAAAGTGAACAAAAAGTGGTGTTTATTCACCCAGTATGCAACGTTTCAATCTACTCGTTGAGATCTTTGTCAAGCATCACAGTGAATCATAAGGGGCTGGTATATAACACGCCATAAGACAGCCCACTAATCAAGTGACATCATCATAATTAATAATAAATATATATACATAAATACATATCCGTGTAATACATAGTGATAAAAAGTGTCCCAGTGTCATGTGAACATGATCAAACATATAGTGTAAACGTCCGATCGACATGTGAATGTCCTGATCCCTATAATATCCTCAAAACAATAGCTTCACTGTTAATGGAGGGGGCCGGACTCACCGCCATGTCTAACAAGCCGCTACTCCGTCACGCTGTCTTCCATCGATGTTGTCTTGTTTGTACACAAAGTAACTGCGCATGCGTGAGGAGCGCACCAATAGAGGGGAGTTTAGGAGTGTCATAGCGTCCGGCAGACCAATCCGAAGATAAATGGGAGGATCAACATGTCCAGTGGGCAGAGTTCCATTATCACAGTGCAAATGGCGCATGCGGACTAACGTCATGTCTCCCCCGCCGCCATCTTAGATGTTGGCGAAGTGTCTGGACAGCACGGGAATAGCCATCCCAAAGAGGTGATATCCAGATTTTCAGCGCCTGCGCACCGTAGTGGATCTCTGTGCCATCTTTGTGTAAGGAAACCAATATTCATATTGGAGCGGCATCGTTCTGATATTACCCGGGTACCAAGGCTGCTCCATTCTTGGGGTCCTTCTCGGTCATCCCAGGCTGGTTGATCCTCTGGCACTTATTTTCAGCCATATCTCGAGGTCTCCCAATAAAATTCAGGAGGTGAGCCGCGTCTTAACAAAATTAAAAATTAAAAAATTATGATGATCCTCAAAGTAGGTCTGAATCGGTCGTCACGGCACTCCACATCTCCCCTATGTAAATAATAAAACGTAAAGACTATATATTGGTGAGTCATTGGCCCAACTCCATCATCAGATCTAAAAAGAAACAAAGAAAAATATATATTAAGCATCCAATCATGTATGTCGATCGTATGTTGTGCAAGCAAAAAGTTTTTAAATAATTACATATGTACACAGTGTCAAATTCCTTTACCCAGTCAAAGGGCAGAATATAAGGGTGAAAATAGGGCAAGGTCTACATAAATGCCTTCAGTGAAAAGTCAATGTTCAGTCCAGTGGGTTGTAATGTATTCAACTTGGCTATCCAATATGCCTCCTTTTGTTTAAGCAATTTACGTCGATCACCACCCCGTCTAGGTGGGGAAATCCTGTCAATAACACAAAATTTTAATTGTTGAATCGTATGTCCACATTCTTTAAAATGGCGTGGTACTGGTAGTTCAAGTTTTCCCGTACGGATTGAAGATTTGTGATTATTTAATCTGATTCTACACTCAGTTGTAGTTTCGCCTACATAGATCCGTGGGCAGGGGCACTGTAGTACGTAAACAACGTAGTCAGATTTACAGGTCAAATGATGCTTAAGTTTGTACTGTCTCTGTGAGATCGGATCAGTAAATATGTCACCCTTCAACATCAATGGGCAATTCTCACATCCCAGGCAGGGAAAACTTCCAGGTTTTAATTCTGATGAGAGGTCTGTCTTCTCTCGGTAGTTGTCAGCGTGTACTAATTTGTCACGTATACTTGGGGCTCGTCTATAGGAAAATAAAGGGGGAGATTTAAACAATGTTACGTTAGAATGGAATTTGGACACAATATCCCAATGCTTTTTAATGATACCAGAGATTTGGGGACTAAATGAATTGTACGTTGATATAAATGGTATCCTACCATGTGAGGTGGTCCTTTTGGTCTGCATAGTGTCTGGGTCCAACTGTCTAGTCTGCATAATGCTCCTCTTGACTAATTTACCTGGGTACCCTCTATCTTGGAATCTCTGTCCCATCTCCTCCAATCTCCTTACTAGTGTACTAGGATCTTCAACAATCCGTTTGACACGGAGGAGTTGGCTACGTGGTAGGGATTCCACCATCTTTCTAGGATGTAAACTGTCGAACCTTAACAAATTGTTCTTATCTGTCGGTTTCAAAAAGATATCAGTGTGTAGCTTACCATTTCTCACGGATACCCAAGTATCCAAAAACTGCACCCCCTCCCTGGAGTGACTCATAGTGAATTTAATATCCGGATCAGTGTCATTTAGTGATCTAAAAAAATCATCCAACTCTGTCTCTGACCCCTTCCATACAAGGAACACGTCGTCTATGTATCTCCACCACCCCAGCACTTGGCTAAAGTGGGGAGACACATAGACAACGGTCTCCTCGAGTTCGGCCATAACTATGTTCGCATAAGTTGGGGCCATATTAGACCCCATGGCCGTACCCCTCTGTTGGATGTAAAATTTTTCCTCAAACAAAAAATAATTACAGGAGAGAATTAGTTCCAACAAACTCAATAGAAAATCCCTGCAGGGCATGGACCATGTAGATGTCGATAGGGCATTGTACACACTACGTAACCCTCGTTCATGACCAATGCAGGTATAGAGACTGGTGACATCAAACGACGCCAAGATGGCGTCCGCGGGTATATCCAGAGTTTTAATTTTGTTGATAAAATCTGAGGTGTCGCGGATATATGATTTAGCACCAACCGCGTACTGCCTCAAGACCTTATCAACCACAATGGCAGATGGACTATTGGTCGACCCGGGGGGTTACTGAGGGACTTGTGAATTTTTGGGAGGATGTACAGTACCGGAGTAATTGGAAATGTCGGGAGAAGGTAGTCATGCATGGCCTCATCAACAATATCGGCAGCAAAAGCATCATCAACAAGTAATTTAAGTTTCTTCAAGAAAATAGGTTTAGGGTCAAAAATAGACATTCTATAAACATCCTCATCAGCCAGCTGACGCAATATCTCCTGTCTATACTGGGTCCTGTCCATAACGACGACCGCACCGCCCTTATCGGCCGGTTTGATCACGATCCCGTCGTTACGGGCAAGGCCCTGCAAGGCAGCACATTCCTCCCCACCGAGATTATGTGGACCATCACCCCTCCTAATAGATATATCCTCTCTGAGTGTGTCAAAATCCCGCTGTACTAGGGTTGAAAAAACATCGATGGCATCCGACGAGACCGGGGGGATGAAGTCACTCTTGTTAGAGAGACCCCATTCCCCCAGCCTCAACTCAGACCCATCCCGTATAGCTGGTTTAGTGGGTCTATCAGCAAACCATACTTTAAGTTTAACACTACGCAGAAACAGCTGAAAATCTACATCCAAGCGTAACCAATCCACACCTGTAGTGGGGCAAAATGAAAGTCCATGATTTAACACTTTCAGTTCAGTCTCAGTTAGAGTATAGGAAGAAATATTTACCACTAATGTAGGGTCATTAGAAGGAGAGTCCATGGTTGTCATTTGCCCCCTGTCTTCGTCGCTTTGCCGCTCCGTGTTGGCCTTACTTGATTTTCTTCGCCCACCCCTTCTGATGGGTCGCCTCCGCCTGCAACGTCCATCTTGTCCTGGTCCAAAAAAGACGGCTTCCTTTCTTTTCCTTTATTTTTGTTGGATTTTTTTGGGATTCCATGCTTACTTATGATTTTATCATCTTTTTTCACATCCTTTTGCCATTCATACACAAACCCAGATTTGTAGTCCTCACAGTCTCTGTGCCATTTGTGTCGCTTAATCTCCTCCTGCTCCGCTTGAAATTTAGCCATCACATCTTTTGTTTTCGCTTTGTACCGCCTGATTTCTTCCTCGTCCATCACGTTACTCAGTGCTCCTTCACTGAGTTCAAGTCTCTGTTGCACCTCCAGGATCTCCTGCTGCAGATACTTAATGTTCAGAAGGATTAGATCAAGAGCATATTTATTAGTCAGTCCTTCAAAACTATCACAAAACTCTTTGTTACGTGGAAATAGATTTGGCCTCAAATGTGGGCGGAGGCCCCTTGGGACCATTTTAGTTTGGTAGTAATTGCTTAACAGCGAAAGGTGTAAATTCAAGGTGATAAGTCTCTTAGAATCTGTCTCAAAGGCTCTCTTAATATCAATCTTAGATGGTACACTGAGGTATGCGCCATCTCCCAGATTTCCACTCAATATCCCGTTAACCTCATCGGTGGTAAAGGAAAAGGTGATGGGTGAAGAAATAGATGATGAATCCATAACTCACGTGCTCTGTTTTGCAGGGTCTAAATCCAGAAATCTGTAGGGTTGCTAAACGGCACTGTGGGCTCAAGGCTCAAGTCGGGTGCTCTGCCCCAAGGTTCCAGACCCAGGTTCCAAGGTAATTCACAAACAAGGCAAGAGGCGGCACTCCAATTTAAAGTGAACAAAAAGTGGTGTTTATTCACCCAGTATGCAACGTTTCAATCTACTCGTTGAGATCTTTGTCAAGCATCACAGTGAATCATAAGGGGCTGGTATATAACACGCCATAAGACAGCCCACTAATCAAGTGACATCATCATAATTAATAATAAATATATATACATAAATACATATCCGTGTAATACATAGTGATAAAAAGTGTCCCAGTGTCATGTGAACATGATCAAACATATAGTGTAAACGTCCGATCGACATGTGAATGTCCTGATCCCTATAATATCCTCAAAACAATAGCTTCACTGTTAATGGAGGGGGCCGGACTCACCGCCATGTCTAACAAGCCGCTACTCCGTCACGCTGTCTTCCATCGATGTTGTCTTGTTTGTACACAAAGTAACTGCGCATGCGTGAGGAGCGCACCAATAGAGGGGAGTTTAGGAGTGTCATAGCGTCCGGCAGACCAATCCGAAGATAAATGGGAGGATCAACATGTCCAGTGGGCAGAGTTCCATTATCACAGTGCAAATGGCGCATGCGGACTAACGTCATGTCTCCCCCGCCGCCATCTTAGATGTTGGCGAAGTGTCTGGACAGCACGGGAATAGCCATCCCAAAGAGGTGATATCCAGATTTTCAGCGCCTGCGCACCGTAGTGGATCTCTGTGCCATCTTTGTGTAAGGAAACCAATATTCATATTGGAGCGGCATCGTTCTGATATTACCCGGGTACCAAGGCTGCTCCATTCTTGGGGTCCTTCTCGGTCATCCCAGGCTGGTTGATCCTCTGGCACTTATTTTCAGCCATATCTCGAGGTCTCCCAATAAAATTCAGGAGGTGAGCCGCGTCTTAACAAAATTAAAAATTAAAAAATTATGATGACCCCCGGGTCGACCAATAGTATCCGGTACTGATTCCCTGTTCAGTCCATCTGCCATTGTGGTTGATAAGGTCTTGAGGCAGTACGCGGTTGGTGCTAAATCATATATCCGCGACACCTCAGATTTTATCAACAAAATTAAAACTCTGGATATACCCGCGGACGCCATCTTGGCGTCGTTTGATGTCACCAGTCTCTATACCTGCATTGGTCATGAACGAGGGTTACGTAGTGTGTACAATGCCCTATCGACATCTACATGGTCCATGCCCTGCAGGGATTTTCTATTGAGTTTGTTGGAACTAATTCTCTCCTGTAATTATTTTTTGTTTGAGGAAAAATTTTACATCCAACAGAGGGGTACGGCCATGGGGTCTAATATGGCCCCAACTTATGCGAACATAGTTATGGCCGAACTCGAGGAGACCGTTGTCTATGTGTCTCCCCACTTTAGCCAAGTGCTGGGGTGGTGGAGATACATAGACGACGTGTTCCTTGTATGGAAGGGGTCAGAGACAGAGTTGGATGATTTTTTTAGATCACTAAATGACACTGATCCGGATATTAAATTCACTATGAGTCACTCCAGGGAGGGGGTGCAGTTTTTGGATACTTGGGTATCCGTGAGAAATGGTAAGCTACACACTGATATCTTTTTGAAACCGACAGATAAGAACAATTTGTTAAGGTTCGACAGTTTACATCCTAGAAAGATGGTGGAATCCCTACCACGTAGCCAACTCCTCCGTGTCAAACGGATTGTTGAAGATCCTAGTACACTAGTAAGGAGATTGGAGGAGATGGGACAGAGATTCCAAGATAGAGGGTACCCAGGTAAATTAGTCAAGAGGAGCATTATGCAGACTAGACAGTTGGACCCAGACACTATGCAGACCAAAAGGACCACCTCACATGGTAGGATACCATTTATATCAACGTACAATTCATTTAGTCCCCAAATCTCTGGTATCATTAAAAAGCATTGGGATATTGTGTCCAAATTCCATTCTAACGTAACATTGTTTAAATCTCCCCCTTTATTTTCCTATAGACGAGCCCCAAGTATACGTGACAAATTAGTACACGCTGACAACTACCGAGAGAAGACAGACCTCTCATCAGAATTAAAACCTGGAAGTTTTCCCTGCCTGGGATGTGAGAATTGCCCATTGATGTTGAAGGGTGACATATTTACTGATCCGATCTCACAGAGACAGTACAAACTTAAGCATCATTTGACCTGTAAATCTGACTACGTTGTTTACGCACTACAGTGCCCCTGCCCACGGATCTATGTAGGCGAAACTACAACTGAGTGTAGAATCAGATTAAATAATCACAAATCTTCAATCCGTACGGGAAAACTTGAACTACCAGTACCACGCCATTTTAAAGAATGTGGACATACGATTCAACAATTAAAATTTTGTGTTATTGACAGGATTTCCCCACCTAGACGGGGTGGTGATCGACGTAAATTGCTTAAACAAAAGGAGGCATATTAGATAGCCAAGTTGAATACATTACAACCCACTGGACTGAACATTGACTTTTCACTGAAGGCATTTATGTAGACCTTGCCCTATTTTCACCCTTATATTCTGCCCTTTGACTGGGTAAAGGAATTTGACACTGTGTACATATGTAATTATTTAAAAACTTTTTGCTTGCACAACATACGATCGACATACATGATTGGATGCTTAATATATATTTTTCTTTGTTTCTTTTTAGATCTGATGATGGAGTTGGGCCAATGACTCACCAATATATAGTCTTTACGTTTTATTATTTACATAGGGGAGATGTGGAGTGCCGTGACGACCGATTCAGACCTACTTTGAGGATCATCATAATTTTTTAATTTTTAATTTTGTTAAGACGCGGCTCACCTCCTGAATTTTATTGGGAGACCTCGAGATATGGCTGAAAATAAGTGCCAGAGGATCAACCAGCCTGGGATGACCGAGAAGGACCCCAAGAATGGAGCAGCCTTGGTACCCGGGTAATATCAGAACGATGCCGCTCCAATATGAATATTGGTTTCCTTACACAAAGATGGCACAGAGATCCACTACGGTGCGCAGGCGCTGAAAATCTGGATATCACCTCTTTGGGATGGCTATTCCCGTGCTGTCCAGACACTTCGCCAACATCTAAGATGGCGGCGGGGGAGACATGACGTTAGTCCGCATGCGCCATTTGCACTGTGATAATGGAACTCTGCCCACTGGACATGTTGATCCTCCCATTTATCTTCGGATTGGTCTGCCGGACGCTATGACACTCCTAAACTCCCCTCTATTGGTGCGCTCCTCACGCATGCGCAGTTACTTTGTGTACAAACAAGACAACATCGATGGAAGACAGCGTGACGGAGTAGCGGCTTGTTAGACATGGCGGTGAGTCCGGCCCCCTCCATTAACAGTGAAGCTATTGTTTTGAGGATATTATAGGGATCAGGACATTCACATGTCGATCGGACGTTTACACTATATGTTTGATCATGTTCACATGACACTGGGACACTTTTTATCACTATGTATTACACGGATATGTATTTATGTATATATATTTATTATTAATTATGATGATGTCACTTGATTAGTGGGCTGTCTTATGGCGTGTTATATACCAGCCCCTTATGATTCACTGTGATGCTTGACAAAGATCTCAACGAGTAGATTGAAACGTTGCATACTGGGTGAATAAACACCACTTTTTGTTCACTTTAAATTGGAGTGCCGCCTCTTGCCTTGTTTGTGTATATATATATATATATATATACACACATACAGTGGTAGTTGGGCATAACTATTTAAAAAAAAAAAATTTTAAAAAATAAATATACACATACATACATACATATATATATATATATATATATACATATACACATATACATATATACATATATACATACATACATACATAAAACACACACATGTATAGTGATAGTTGGGCAAATAACATGTATATAATAGATGGATAAAGGAACAACTCTAGATGAGATGAATGGATATTATATAGATGAGAGGGTACTGATGATACAACTCCACTGAGCTATGTGTCAACATGATGAGTGGATGCAACTCTAATGATGGTGGTATGGATCATCCATCGGGTTCCACCCCTCAGCGGAAAAAGAAAAGAAAGAGAGGATCAAGAGGAGGTGCCATCAATCAATCCAAAAGACAAAAGAAACAAAAAAGACCCTCCACACTCCCAATAGATCCCGACCCGATTGAGAAAGTCAAGATCTTCAACATCTCCAAACACAACCTTAGCGACATTGAAAACAATGTTCTGGAGAAGGGCCTCAACTTTTGCCCTACAGCTAGAAGTTATGATTTTGGCCTTTTTTTAGACCTTAACGCCTTTATTAGAAAACTCACTCTGAAAAGGCATTTCAAAATAAGAGAACTCAATCACCAATCTTATACACCCACAGACCCACCCGCATGTCCACTAAGCCCCCCAGCAATCAACAGTGGCCTAAAACCCAAGTCAATCTTTTATCCACTCCAGAGCCGGGGGAACTATTTAGAAACCTTTTCAACCATGGTGATGTCTGAATTCGAATCTCTTCTACGTCAACCTACCAACTCCACCCAAAACCTCACACCAGCCGAGAAAAAAGCTCTCCAGAACTTGTCCAAAGATACTTCAATAGTTGTTAAAGCAGCAGATAAAGGGGGAGGCATTGTCCTCCTGGACAGAGAAGACTACCTACTCAAAGCAAGTAGACTTCTCTCGGATACACAATTTTATACTCCTCTGACCAGTAACCCCCTGCAAACCTATATCATCAAATACCGACAATTCATTAACACTGGCCTCTCACTTGGGGTCATCACCAAATCAGAGTTTGAATTTCTAAATATTACAGAACCCACCACAGCTATTTTTTACTATTTACCGAAGGTGCACAAGAACATCACCAAACCACCCGGTAGACCGATCATTTCTGGCATCAATTCATTGACTTCCAACCTCTCACGTTATGTCGACACATACCTACAAAAGTATGTACAGGAACTCACCTCATATACCCGAGATTCTTCACACTTCATCAGATTACAGCCCTTACCTGGCAAGACAGCTTCCTTTTTGCCACCATCGACATTTCCTCGCTCTACACGGTTATTGACCACCATCTAGGGGGACAATCTGTCAACGAGTTCCTTGCCGGAGACCCCAGCATCCCATACGCACAGAAAGGATTCATCCTGGATGCTATTCAGTTCATCCTTCAGCATAATGTATTCAAGTTTAACAATAAAATTTTCAAACAAAACCGTGGGAATGCGATGGGCAGTACATTTGTGCCCAGCTTCGCAAATCTGTTCGTGGGCGACTTTGAGAACAAGATCATCTACCAGCATCCACTCTTCTCTAAATGTGTACACTATGGCCGCTACATAGATGATATATTCATCATATGGGATGGAAGCGAGGCTGAAATACTCAAATTCATTAATGATATCAACACCAACAATTGGGGGCTTGAATTTACACACAATCTTTTTCACAATGCAGCCGAGTTTCTAGATATTGTAGTGTGTCATGAAGTCACCCAGATTTACACAAAAACCTTCTTCAAAAGTGTAGATGGTAATAGTTACCTACACTATCAGAGTGGCCACTACAATAAATGGCTGAATAACACCCTTCGGCCAATTTCGTATGATAAGGAGGAACTGTACTAGGACCAAAGACTTCAACCAACAGAGCAAAGTGATTACGAAAAGGTTTCTTGCCAAAAAATACCCCACTTCCCTCATCCGCAATTCCCGGAAAAGAGCATCCCGTCTCAACCAACAACAATGCCTCCAGCCAGGAAAGAAAAGATCAACAGCCCTAAACCAGAATGATAACCAAGAATTCCATTTGAATTTCATCACCACTTATTCCTCAGATTCCAAGGCATTGAAGGCAATCCTGAAGAAACACTGGAACATCCTCCAAAGTGATCCATTTCTCAAGGACTCACTCCCTTCAGGTCCAGGCATTACCTTCAGAAGAGCACGTTCTTTCAAAAACATCCTAGCACCAAGCAAACTTAAAAACAACACTGGAGCCAACCTAACCTCCTCCACTCCATTTCTAACCAAACTGATTGGAAGTTTTAGATGCGGTGCTAACAAGTGCAAATGCTGCCAAAACATCGCACACAGGACTACAAGTTTTATTTCTTCTGTTACAGGAGACACTTTTCAAATCAAATCATACATCTGTTGCAGTTCATCTTTTGTTGTTTATCTACTCACCTGTGGTTGTGGCATACAATATGACGGTCGCACCACACAACCCCTTCGTGTCCGCATGAACCAACACAGGTCCAACGTTGAAAGAGTTTTATGCTCCACAGCGTCTCACGACATCACCTGCAACAATTGCAAATTTTCATCATTTACTATTACACCCTTTGAGACGATCCCTGCAGAAGGTCAAAGATTCCAAAAACTGCGGAGACGTGAAAACTTTTGGATCTTTAAACTCAAAACATTGACTCCACAAGGTTTAAACGAGTACATTGAGAATGTACATAACTAGTCCATTTCACATCTTTCACCCGATTCTGACTCCATAACATTTCTCTTTCGCACCTCTGACCCCATCCATTCTGTACCCTACACAGCGCTCCCATTATCATACATATACACAGCCATCTCATGTTCTGTTTTTTCCATCATGCATGCACACAACAATCTCATGTTGCTCCTTGTTTTCTCATTTGCCTTTTTCAGTCATTTGTTATTAATTATGTAGTTGACACTTTATTCATGTCCCAGTTATGTTATACACTGTTTATTACCATTCTACTGTGTCCATGCCACCATCATTAGAGTTGCATCCACTCATCATGTTGACACATAGCTCAGTAGAGTTGTATCATCAGTACCCTTTCATCTATATAATATCTATTCATGTCATCTAGAGTTGTTCCTTTATCCATCTATTATATACATGTGATTTGCCCAACTATCACTATACATGTGTGTGTTTTATGTATGTATGTATGTATATATATATGTATATATGCAAAAAAAAGGGGTCCGTGGAGCCTCAGTTACGAGTCTCAAAACACGGGAATAGCCAGATATCCCTCTCTCTCCAGAGAAGGAAGCCCATTGCCAAGGGGTGCCTCCTAGTGGGGAGAGCACCAAACCACCCTGATACGTAGTCCCTCAGGTCCTCACTCTGTTGCGAGCTTTGGGACCTAAATAGGGAAACACCAGGGTGGCCCCTGTGAGTCAAAGTCTAACTCTGTGGTGAGTATAACGACATAAGACAAGGGTAACCAAGGCTAGGCATCCATCCACAGACTGCAGTTTCGGGGTATTTGCCCCTCGTCAGTGTGGAGCAGGATTCTGGTTACTGGGGCAATGATAAGTAGACCAACAAAACACAACAATCACTGAACTCAGGGAGAACAGTGAAAAATTCCAATGGAGTACTCATTTACGAGTCTCCATTGATTGTCCCATACAAAATTTGAATATGCAAAAAAGGGGTCCATGGAGCCTCAGTTACGAGTCTCAAAACACGGGAATAGCCAGATATCCCTCTCTCCAGAGAAGGAAGCCCATTGCCAAGGGGTGCCTCCTAGTGGGGAGAGCACCAAACCACCCTGAAACGTAGTCCCTCAGGTCCTCACTCTGTTGCGAGCTTTGGGACCTAAATAGGGAAACACCAGGGTGGCCCCTGTGAGTCAAAGTCTAACTCTGTGGCGAGTATAACGACATAAGACAAGGGTAACCAAGGCTAGGCATCCATCCACAGACTGCAGTTTCGGGGTATTTGCCCCTCATCAGTGTGGAGCAGGATTCCGGCTACTGGGGCAATGATAAGTAGACCAACAAAACAAAACAATCAGTGAACTCAGGGAGAACTGTGGAGAGAGGGATATCTGGCTATTCCCGTGTTTTGAGACTCGTAACTGAGGCTCCACGAACCCCTTTTTTGCATATTCAAATTTTGTATGGGACAATCAATGGAGACTCGTAAATGAGTACTTCTTTGGAATTTTTCACTGTTCTCCCTGAGTTCAGTGATTGTTGTGTTTTATATGTATATATGTATATATGTATATGTGTATATATATATATATATATATATATATATATATATGTATGTATGTGTATATATGTATATATATATTTTTTTTTTTTTTTTTTTTTTAAATAGTTATGCCCAACTACCACTGTATGTGTGTATATATATATATATATATATATATATATATATATATATATATATCTCCAAACTCGCTACATTTCTGGCACTTACACATCACTGTGGAGCTGGCATCGCGGCATCTATACTATAGAAGCCAGTCTCTAACTTTTCACAGCCACATTAGTGGCGACCCCGCCCAGCTCCGCCCACTTTTAACCACGCGACTGCTGTATGAGGCTCTGGGAGCCTGCTTGTACATCCACAGCTGTAAGCACGGCTCTCACCCCGTTAACAGCCGTTTGGTGTCAATATACTGGCTCCCTGAGCCCTGCCGTCCATTCTACCACCCACATGAACTGTATGTACCAATTTCTGAATGGTTTTTATCTAATAGTTTTATCTTTATATGAATTTTACTCATCAATTGAATGTTTAGTGTTTTTTAACTTTGTTTCATCTTTTCATTGATTATGTTACTGACACTCTGTCATTTGACTCCCCCTCCCTCCCCCTGGTGGGTGGGATTGGTGGGTTTTTCCTGTTTTAAACTCTGACTGTTCCATCCACATGCATGCACGCTGTTCTGAGGAAGTGAGAGTGTCTCCCGAAACATGTTAACCTCGTGCTTTTCTGAATAAAGTGCAATCTGTTCTCCTACACGTTGGTGCAATTGTCTGCATACAGTGGCAGCGCTCGATCTTCGTACCCGATTTTTCTCTCCTCTCTCCAAGCAACACTGTCATTACAGGTCCCCAATCCAGGAGTATCCCGTCCGTGCGTTCATCTAGCTTTGGCAGCCACTGTTTGCTTTCACCACTTTCTCCAGCCGTAAGGTGCAACGTATCCAGTACCCCTAAGTAGGGTGATACACTTCAAGCCCAAGTGGCTACCAGGTGAGCGCATTACCTCTCTCACTCTCTCATCCACCCTCTGGTATCACACCAGGCGCCGGTGCCTTGTCCTTTTTTTTCTTTTTCAGCTTATTTTCAATGGGATCGCGGCCGGAGCGTACACACATCGTATGCGCTCCGGCCGGGATCCCATGCGGCGCCGGAAAAAACTGACATGTCAGTTTTCTGCGGCCGAAATTCAGTGAATTCCGGCCGCAGAAAGAGCTGTCAGTTCACACAGTGAAGCGAGCGGCTCCATCCGCTCGCTTCACTGTGGGCTATGGGAAGCTCTGATGCGGGCGCGTGCTGATGTGCCCGCATCAGAGCTCCGCGGCCGGAAAGATCACTTAAGTACCACGGAACGGCCAGATGTTCACGTAATGTGAACATAGCCTTATGCTATTATCTCTGTATTGTGACATCACTGTTTATGTGGGTGCTATAACTTTAATATCAATTTGCTGCTATTGTTTGTAGTGCTTTTATGCTGTCGTATTATCCCTGTAGTTCAGTCATGTCAAACTCTGGCCCGTGGTGGCATTATTTTTGGCCCGCCAGGCAATTCAGAGTTTGAATTACATCTGGCCCACCATGACTACTATATAAGAGACTATGGGGAGGGCTGGCTACTATATAAGAACACTTGGGGAGCTGGCTACTATTTGGGCACTATTGGAAAGGCTGGCTACTATATGAGACTACAGGGTGGGCTGGCTCCTATAAAAGAGACTATTGGGGAGGGCAGTCTACTATATAAGAGACTTTGGAGGAGGGTGGCTACTTTATAAGAGAATATGGGAGGACTGGCTACTATATGAGACTACTGGGGAGTGCTGGCTACTATATGAGACTACTAGGGAGGGCTGGTTACTATGAGACTACAGGGGAGGGCTGGCTACTATATGAGACTATTGGGGAGGGCTGGCTACTATATGGGACACTTGGGGGGCTGGCTACTATTTGGGCAGTATTGGAAGGGCTGGCTAATATGTGGGGCAATTTTGGTTGGGTTGGCTACAACATGAGGCAATTTGGGGGGGGGGGCTGGCTATTACATGGCTTTGGGTTTAATCATATCATAGCAATTTACCATGTCATTTATCACAGTGCACAGTGCTGGGAGACTGAATTCGCACTTCAATAATTATCAAGGTTGGCCTGCGACTTTGTTAAATTTTTTAAGTTTGGCCCACTGTGTATTTGAGTTTGAAACCACTGCTGTAGAGTAGAGCAAATTTACAGTACAAACAAAGTGAATCACTTTGTTAGCTCAGCAATCTGCTTATCAGCCAGCGGCCTTTAAAGTCTGTGGTGCTCCACCCCGGGTGCCTGGGAAAGCTGCATGCAGTGCTGGGGTATGTTTTCCAGGACTGGATCCAGCTTTTCCAGGCAAACGGGGTGGAGCAGCACAAACTTCAAAAGCCACCAGCTTATAAGCAGATTGCTGAGCTAACAAAGCGATTCAATATGTTTGTGATGAAAAATTAGCTCACCACTTCCTGTAGTATAACATCACTTATTCCTTGTATTATCATTATATATAAGTGGAAATAAATATTATACATTTTTCACATCCTGAACTTGCTGCTAAATGTGGTCATGGTGGAGTATGGGCCACATGGTTACTTGTCGTGCAATTGCATCAACCTTATAATTTTATTAATTTAAAACACAAATGTTCTTTCTACAATTTTAATTTTAGGAAACCTCAATTGCAAATGAAAGTATTGTCAGAATATAGGCCTGGGTTAGCTTATGAGGACCTGTAACAAATTAGGTGCCATCTTAATGTTGTAGGGGCTTAGCCTAGTGACAGAGCAATGTTGAACTTGAAGAAAGTTTTTTAGTTTGTTCAGAGGATGTCTCTAGCTGGAGCCCACTTACAGGGTTTAACCCAACATCAAAAAGTATCCCCTGTCCACAGGTCCAATGGCTGGCGACATTGATCACAAGAATGGGGGTCAACTGTCTTATGAATAACTAGAAGGGCAGCTTGCATGCTTGGTCACCACTCCATTTATATTCTAAGGAGCTGAGCATTTGTGCTGCTGGTCATGCACTGAGGGGTCAATTGACCTTAGTCCTTGTTATCAGATGGGGTCCCAGCAGTCCTGTGGGTAGGCGATAAAAAAAATTTAAAACTCTTTTTATTAAGAATCATAAGCATAAGCATCATTATAATGAACAGGAGAGTACAAATACAGGTATCCATCTATATATCAAAACAATATACAGATTGGAGATCGCTGCAGGAGGTCCCAACAAGCAGAGTGACCAGGAATATCAGGCGCTGACCGGCTGTCCGTTTGCTACTCCCCAATGGATGATTGGAGACGTAGTTCAGGATAAAAGTATTTATTAGTAGATGGATTACACGTTTCAAGAACCTTCTCTTCATCAGATCCGATAAAGAGAAGGTTCTTGAAACGCGTAATCCATCTACTAATAAATACTTTTATCCTGAACTACGTCTCCCATCATCCATTGGGGAGTAGCAAACGGACAGCCGGTCAGCGCCTGATATTCCTGGTCACTCTGCTTGTTGGGACCTCCCGCAGTGATCTCCAATCTGCATTCTTCTACCGGTCATCCGGAGCTCCAGAACGGGCTGCAGACGGCTTCTACTAATCTGCGCAAGGCGGTGTCGGGCTTGGAGCTCGTCCGCCGTAGGTGAGCGGCATCTTATGTGCCTTTTTATTATACAGTTTCAATACAGTATCACGCTATGTGCGCCCGCCGGTGCTCTCTGTCTTTCTAGCAAAACAATATACAGGAGATAGATCTTGAGGTACTTGAGATGGACTTGTACAATGCAAAAAGGACGAGGGTAGGGGATAACTTTAATAGTTCTCCACCAGGTGGTAACCATCCTATAGACTACAAGTGGTAGAAATCTGATGCAGACAGGAAGGCAATAAAAAGTATTTCAACTTCTCTATTAATTTAACATCTGCTGTAGAAAGTAAGTTACTATTAATGTGTAGGATATAAAAGAACTATCAGACTAATCCAGCAGTCACACAGCCCTAGGGTTCAGACCTAATACACCTTTAATCTAACATTAATGTACGTAATGTATATTTCAATAAAAAAGGGAAGCTGCAATATACTGCAGCTGTATTTAAAAAAAGGGCAGAAATTATTATCAAACCATTATATTTGTGGAGATTACATAATTTACATCCATAGGTACAAACAAACACAGTGATTCTTATATATTCGATTTTAGAACTGCTTTCAAATTAGGATTAATTACCCCCTTCCCCCAGGCTGAACATGGCCTTCAGGCTGCCTTCACACTGCCTCTTTTTTTTTTTTTTTTTAGGAAAAACAGCAATAAAAACACCATGACATGTTTTGTTTTTTTCTTTGCAAAAATGCCTGCGGACAGATGTTAGTTGGTAGTCAATGTAAGTTTATGAGATGCCTTGCACACATGGCGTTTTTTTTTTTGGTTAGCGCTTTTCCCTTCCTTTCCGGAGCAGGTGCATTTTAGTGGGCATTTTGACCTGAACACGGACTTCAGCATTAAAGTCCATGTTCAGGGAAAAACACTGACCCGAAAAAGGCCCAAAGTCTCAAAGAGACTTTCAAACAGAAACCCCAGAACGCACCAAAAAAGCCATTAAAAAAACGTTACCGTTACCCATACATAACCAGGCAGAACATTGACAGAAAAGGGAAAACAAGCTGTTGGTGCCCAACACAAACTACCAATGTGCAGTTGCTTCAGCTGTCACAGCCTATATTATTACTCCCTAAAGTGTCCGTGGACTGCCTAGTTTGTTCACATTATTCAAAAATCTAACATCCAAAACATATAGAAGACTACGACTATGTTCACATACCATTGAAATGATAGCCATCATTTAACGACAAATAATGGCCGTATTTGTCATTTAATGACAGCCATCCAATAAAAAGGTGTGTGAACATAGCCTAAGGCTACAGGAACATGCTGACAAAAGTTGGCTGTATTTTCATAATTTCATCCGCAAATAATGTTCATGGTCATTATTTGTGGCTGTCATTATCAATAGACATCCTGTCTGACTACCTCCTGTACTCAAAGAAAAATCTATCAAATCAACTGGTGAAAGAAAGTTATATAAATTTGCAATATGCGTCTATTTAAAAATGTCAAGTCTTCAAGTACTTATAAGCTTCTGTTTGTCCTGCAGGAAGTGGTTAATTGTTTCCAGTCTGACACAATGATCTGTGCTGCCACCTCTGTCTGTGCCAGGAATCCAAAGCAGCAGCAAATCCTCATAGAAAACATCTTCTGCTCTGGACAGAGGTGGCAGCAGAGAGCACTGCGTCAGACTCAAAAGAATACACCACTTCTTGTAGAACGTACAGCAACTGATAAGTACTGGAAGGCTTGAGATTTTTAAAAAGAAGTAAATTGCAAATATATACTGTATACATTTCTGACACCATTTCAAAGAAAAAAAATTGCCGGAGTACCCCTTTAACTTTATGGTTGTATGAAATGAAGCCTCTGATTTGGAAAGCTGTAACATAACAAAAGAGCACTCATTCCTAAGTTTGTGTTACTGTATATATATCAGCCTAAATTGTCCTATCCAAGTTACACTGTATACTCCTAATGGCTGAGTTATAAAAATGTGTATGAACACATACAGGAACCCTATTATGTACTGTCAATATGTCAATATGTAAAATCTTTTGTAGAATAAAGTCAACCCTTGGTGTATTTACTCTTTACAATACACAAAAGCATCCAAACTTTCTCATCATTCCTTCCCTCAGTTGCTGAACGAATATAAAGAAAAGTGCACTCTAATCTGTACTGAAGGAAATGTAGAAGAAGTTGCTCCTCTCTCTTCTCCATTTCTAATCAAACTTACCATGCCAAAAATCCTGCCCTCCTAGGCACCTTGTGAAATGAAGCTAATTACAGTAGCTGGGGCACAATGAAACCAAATCTTCTCCTATTGATCCTCCTTCCCTCCCTGATAAAGATAAAGAGATGTAATGGAGCATTGTTTGTCAAGCTTTCAGATAGGTCATTTAGCTAATAACCATTTGTGCCGTTGAAGATAAACCATTCTGTAGAGAAAGTGGTTATAGTAAAACAAAGAAACACTGTGTAAAGGAAAATAAAACAATTATGCAACATATGTATAAAAGACGTGGATAAATAATGGAGTTTCCTTTCCTTGCTGACAACTGCAGATATTTGACTGCGTTGGTTGTCTCATCTCCTTGTCTGTCTCTTGGATAATGGATCCTTGCCTCCATTTCTACTTGGTGCTGTGGTGTTTGATATCGATAAAGTAAGACACTTACAGTCAGATCTTTCCATAGACACAACTAAAATGTAACTAAGATCAATGAAAAAGTGGGTGTAACTCACTCAACCTTAGGGCGCCGAGGTGACTATAGACGGTGACTAGCCTGGTCACTAAAAATCCACAAGAAATAATTAAAAGGTGTGCCTAGACCTCAAGGCAGTTAAATATGTATGACAGAGATTTAAAGGAAAAGTTCAAGTCAGACATTTTTTCGAAAGAGTCGGGGAGGAGATGATAGCAGTCTCCCGCTCTAGTTCTCGGTTCCTTGGCCGCTGACTGGCTGAGTGGAGCTGACAAGTCACAACCCGGATCACCACTCATACCAGAAAGCGCCCAGGCTGCTTTATATTAATGTGCCAGGAGTCTGGGATAATGACAGGCAGAAGCTATCACGAAGCTGTATGCAAGTAACCCCTTACATGCCACAATCTATAGGGATTGTGACATTTAAAGGAGTCAGTGACAGGAGAAGTCCCTGTCACTGACTGATCAGGACCCCCATAGCTTTGGGAGTCCTGATCACTTAATAATGCTTACCTCTGTCCTGTCAGATCAGCAATCTTCTAATAGAGTTAGCTGTACATAGCATTGATCAATACATGCAATCTAATGATTGCTTATATAAGTCCCTAGGGGGATCTATATAGCGTGAAAAGATTTTTTTTTTTTTAACTCCACAATAGAAATTTAAATCACCCCCTTTCCCATTATACAAAAAAAATTTTAAAATAAAAAAATAAAACATATGTGCTATTGTAGAGTGCAGAATTGTCCAATCTATTAAAATATAACAATATTGTTCTTGCATGGGGAATGGCATAAATAAAACACCTTTGTGTTCAAACACTTTGGTATGCAAACAAAATTTCCCTTTGAAGTTTTGTTCGATACTAAAACGTTGTTCGGTATCCCAACAAAATCAGGGGAGATAACTGTCAGCTGAATTATTGTTCAGCTGAAAATTACTAAGGTAATTGGACACCAAGGCTACAGGAGCAGGGATTCCCATCTTATTGAGAAGTGGCCTGTGAATGCTGTGGCCAGCAGCTGCCCAATGAGTAGCGGGGAGGGCGGGCGTCACTGAACCAAGGGCATCGGCGACCTGGAGATGGGTGCCTGCAGCTGGGGCAGGCCGGTGGAGGTATTCCCCAAAGTGAGAAGAAGCAGCAGCGGATGTACGCTGTGGCCGGCTGCTGGCAGCTGAGCGGTAAGAAGGGCAGCGGGCGATGAAGCAAGGGTACCAGCAGCCTGGAGATGCCGCTCTCTGGCTGACACCCACCTGTTTAGAGCGGAGATTCTTGCCATTATGATGCAAGATGCATCACTACTTACTGATAGTCCAGAGGAGGTAAGTGGCAATGCCCTGTAGGCCAGTGGCTCTGAACCTGACCCATGGAGTGCAAAAACCAATTATACACATTTACATTGTTCCCTTTGGGAACACACAGCTCGGTTATCGAACTGCTCGGTTTTGGAACAGCTTTCCAGAACCGATGGTGTTCAAGAACTGAGGTATTACTTTACTTGTTCTAGAGATTAGTGGGTGTCTGAACATCCAGGACCTGAATTAAAAAAAAAAACAATTAGAATGTCCTAGGACAGGGATGAGGACTAGGGATGGTCCGAACCCTCCGAGGTTTGGGTTCGTATGAACCTGAATGTTAGGCATCAGAGTCCCGCTGTCTGCCCACTCCGTGGAGCGGGTGGATGCAGCGGGAGGACCGCCTGGAAAACTGGGATACAGCCTACGGCTATGGCTGTATCCCAGTTTTCCAGGCGGTCCTCCCGCTTAATCCGCCTGCTGCACGGAGCGGACAGACAGAGGGAATCATTACCGAGAGTTCGGGTTTGTACGAACCCGAACCAAACTCTGTTCGGACCATCCCTAATGAAGACCCTTTAACTTGTGCAAAACTACAATTCCCATCACGCCTATGATGGGAATTGTAGTTCTGGAACAGCTGGGGGAGGGAGAAGGTTCCCCATCCCTGCCCTAGGACATGTGAAATGTTTGTCAAATAATGGTGCCAATTTAAGTCTTTACTTTATATGGTACCAATTGACATAGTCACTGATGCTGTTCTATCTAGTTTATATGATCTTTTGATTGATTCTTTAGGCCTTGTTCACACGTTTCAGTTCATTGCAGTACTTAAAGTGAAACTGTCATTAAAAATATCTTTGCAGAAATCAATAGTACTAGCAATTTTAAGAAACTCTGTAATAGGTTATACTAGAAAATGTACCCGGCGCTGCCCGGGTATAAAGTGTCAGTGTGTTAATTAGATTTGTTCCAAGAGTGCACAGGAGGCCAATCTATGCCCCCTTTTTTGTTTAAGGGGGAATTGCCAGGAGCCCTATATAGCCCTAAATACCCCGACATTTCTGCACTGTTTATGTAAATTGTAGCTTATGCACATTAGAAATAAACTAAAAACTTTAAACATCCTAAATACTTAAAAGCCAAACTGAGATGTCATGTGATCAGACTGTATACAGAGCCTGGTTATATGCAACATTGACAGTTATATACAGCCTGGTTATATACAACATTGGCAGTGTTGTATACAGCCAGGTTATATAAAGCATTGGCAGTGTTATATGCAGAGCCTGGTTATCTACAGCATTGGCAGGGTTATATACAGAGCCTGGTTATATATTAAGTTGGCAGTGTAATATACAGCCTGGTTATAAACAACATTGGCAATGTTATATACAGCCTGGTTATATTCAACATTGGCAGTGTTATAAACAGCCTGGTTTTATACACATTGGCAGTGTTATACAGAGCCTGGTTATATATAACATTCACAGTGTTATATACAGCCTGGTTAAATACAGCATTGACAGTGTTGCATACAGCCTGGTTATATATAACATTGGCAGTGTTACATACAGCCTGGTTATATACAATATTGGCAATGTTATTGCCAGGTGCATTGATATAAAGATTTTACCTGATACAACTCTGGAGCAGCAACATACAATTGTCCATGTGGAAAACATGCAGAATGCAGATTTATGCCGCCACCTGCAGTGATCGGCCTTGAGCTTTGTTTATTGTCATTGCAAATGGTGCATAACAGGAAACTGCAATCATCTAAAAGATATTGTTTCATCTGAGTTAATCAGTGGAATTTGTGTATACCTGTGGTGTATAGTTGGAGGGGTTCTGTATACCTAAAGTGTATAGTTTTTAGGGGTCCTGTATACCTGTAGTGCATAGTTGGGGTGGGAGCCGTATACTTGTAGTGTACAGTTGAGGGGGGTCCTGTATACCTGTAATGTATAGTTGGGGGGCTGTATACCTGTACTGTATAGTTTGGCGGTCCTGTATTTCTGTAGTATATAGTTGATGAAGGTGCTATATACCTGTAGTATATAGTTGGTGGAGGTCCTGTATAACTGTAGTTTATAGTTTGAGCGTCCTGGATACCTGTATTTTATAGTTTGGGGTTCCGGAATACCTGTAGTGTATAGTTTGGGGGGTCCTGTATACCTGTAGTGTATAGTTTCGGGGTCCTGTATACCTGAAGTGTATAGCTTGGGGATCCTGTGCACCTGTAGTATATAGTTGGTGAAGGTGCTGTATACCTATAGTGTAGGGTTGGGGGACCCTGTATACCTGTAGGGTAGTTTGAGGATCCTGTATACCTGTAGTATATAGTTGGTGAAGGTGTATACCTGTAGTGTAGAGTGTGTGTGTGGGGGGTCCTGTATACCTGTTATGTATAGTTGTTGAAGGTGCTGTGTACCTGTAGTGCAGAGTTGGGGGGTCCAGTATACCTGTAGTGTATAGTTGGTGGAGGTGTAGTGTATAGTTTGGGGATCCTGTGTACCTGTAGTATATAGTTGGTAAAGGTGCTGTATACCTGTAGTGTATAGTTTGGGGGGGGTCCTGTATACCTGTAGTATATAGTTGGTGGAGTCCTGTATACCTTTAGGGTCATGAAAGTAGGTGCGTTTTTTGTGGTGTTGAACTTGCCTGGGAAAATCATGTGAAAATCAAAACTCGCATGTAAAAATTGCACCAAACACGCAGCGAGAATACACATACATTGACTTGATAGCAATCAGTATCACTGTGGATTTATATGCAAGAAACTCACAGCAATAAATACACAGCGAGTCTGTACGTGTGAACAGACCTGTAGTATATAGTTTGGGGGGCTGTATACCTGTAGTATATAGTTGGTGGAGGTCCTGTGTACGTGTGGTATATAGTTTTGGTGTCCTGTATACCTGTAGTGTCCTGTATACCTGTACTGTATAGTTGGGGTAGGGGGATTACCATTTATTTCTGTGTTCTCAAGCAGCTGGCCCTAACAACAAATCAGATTCAAGCTCCCTTTGAAAATAAAAGTAGCAATCCTATTGGTTGCTAAGGCTTCAAACTGCCATTATTGCTGGAGAGCTGCAGCGCTAATTACATCACCTGTGTGTGCAGTGTGGAGATTTTCCCATTCATCTCTATGGGGTGCTCTTCCCCATCCCCCTCCCCTCCTGTACAGCTGGCAAGGACGGGACCTTCGCTCTAACCTTTCCAGGCACCCAATGTATCTGTGTGCCAAATTTGGAGTCAAACAATTCAGGCATTTGAAAGTCTATAGAGGACAGACAGAAAGACAGACAGAAAGACAGACAGAAAGACAGACAGAAAGACAGACAGAAAGACAGACAGAAAGACAAAAAGAAAGACAAAAAGAAAGACAGACAGACAGACTTTTAATTTTATAATATAGATTAGGCAAAAAGCCTCTTTCTGTACACATTACAGAGGAGAAAAGTGAAGAAGGGTTTGCTGTGTCTATTATAACCTATGGAGGGGTGAGGGGTCGCAGGGAATGAGTGAGCATGAAGAGGAGAAAAGCAGCCCTGCAGTTTGGAGACTGTCTGGGCACATAAAACGTTGGATTCACAGGTCAGAAAGCTCAGTGCTGATCTGGGAACTTGGTGAGATAAGATTGCAGGATGTTGTGTTGTGCAGGGCTGCCTTTTCTCCTCTCCGTGCTCACCCATCCCCCTCACTTCCGAAGTGAGTAGAGAGGCTGCAAAACAGTTTTTTGAGTACAGAAGGAAACTCTTTTGCTTAAAGGAGAAGTCCGGCAGTTTTTATGAAAGTTTTTGCCAACCAAAAGTTATACAAATCACCAATATACACTTATTACGGGAAATGTACATAAAGTGCTTTTGTCCCTGCACTTACAGCATCAAGGCTTCACTTCCTGGATAAAATGGTGGTGTCACAACCCGATTTCCAAAGCTGTGCGGGCTGTTGCTGCTGGAGAGGATGATGGCAGGGGATGCTCAGTGTCCCTACAGTGCCCTGTGTCCCTCAGTGTCCCCCTGTTATCATCCTCTCCAGCAGCCACAGCCCGCACAGCTCTGGGAGTCGGGTCGTGACATCACCATTTTATCCAGGAAGTGAAGCCTTGATGCAGTAGTAAGTGCAGGGAAAAAAACACTATGGGGGAGATTTATGAAAGGGTGTAAACATACCCCTGGTGTAAACCGCCCACTGCAACCAATCACAGCTCCTCTTATATTTTACCAGAGCTGAAAGCTGAGCTTTGATTGGCTGCTGTGGGCAGTTTACACCAGGTGTATATTTACACCCTTTCATAAATCTCCCCCTTTATGTACATTTCCTATAATAAGTGTATATTGGTGGTTTGTATAATCTTTGGGGGGCAATACAACACTTTCATAAAAAATTGTCACTGGACTTCTCCTTTAATAAAGCCTGTTACAGAGTTTCTTAAAATCGCTTGTACTATTGATATTTATTGATTTCTGAAAATGACTTTTAGGCTATGTTCACAACAAGAATTTGCAACAACCGCCGTAATTAATATGACACTTACTTTGTGCTGCCCTCTATAGAAACCTGGCCGGAGTGTATACACATAGTATACACTGCAGTCGGGATTTATAGCGGCGCCGCTAAAAACTGACATGTCAGTTTTCTGCAGCTGCTATTCACTGAATAGTGGCCACAGAGAACCAGTCAGTTCGCACTATGGAGCATGCGGCTCCGGGTGCACGCTCCATTGTGTGCACACTGATGCGCCCACATTTGAATTAAACAGCAGTGGATATCATCTGACGGGTACTGCAGTACCAACTGGGGTGATCTTCTCTGACACCGGTCGTTCCATGACCGGACCGGGTCACGACCGGTGTCTTACGCCATGTGAACATGGCCTTACACTGTAATCATTTCATTGCGGTACTGCATCGATTCTGTTAAGACACTGCAATGCTTTGAAAGTACTGTAATGAAACTCCAATGTGTGAACATACACTTATCCTTTATTTGCTAACCGTGCACACCATGTGGAAAAGAGATACCTGTACAACCTAGATTGTGAAGCCACTCACAGGGGCCAAAAAACAGTTGATTATTCAAGTAATTTTCCCTAACTATTGCCATTCTACATGGAGGTGTACGATGTGTTTATTACATGTTGTCTTGATACAATATACACGTTTATCCAGAAAAATAGCTTGTAATGCCTCAGCAATCATAAAGTTTTAGTTACCTTTATTAGTTACCGTTTAGTTACCGAGTCAAAGGGGTAGTTACTCTCCTTAAGGAGAGCTCGTCATAAAGACATGTGGAGACTTACAGACCATTGCTGCTCCACTGAGAATTCTGGGAAGAAAGGATATGCAAAATAGCTCTCACACCTCTTAGGCAAAGAGATGTCACTTCAAGTCAAGTCAAGCTCAGCCAAGGAGCCTTAGAACATTGACTGGGGATTTTATGCCAAGCCAAATAATCACTCCAAAAGGAAAGATTTCCCATCTGCAGATAGCTATTTCAGGGTTTTTGCCCCTCATCAGTGCAGAGCAGGGTGTTGGCTGGCTAGTGAGAGGTCTATTGACGTGGGTCAAAGGGGTAGTGACCCTCCTTAAGGAGAGCTCGTCATAAAGACGTGTGAAGACTTACAGACCATTGCTGCTCCACTGAGAATTCTGGGAAGAAAGGATATGCAAAACAGCTCTCAAACCTCTATCACAGTAACCGTGATAAAGTTTTAATGAACCCCAAATCCAATATGTCTAAGAAAAAGCTTTAATTTTCACAGTGGTCTCCTGAGTACATTGTGTTAATGTCAGACCAGCTCTGTAGAGCATTGCTGCCAAACACAGAGATTGCTTTATATTGCTTACATGTAGAGTTATCAGAATGATAATGATAGTCAAAATCAAAGTGGAAAATCACATTACAGGCTGATCCAGATTCAGTGGAATTGCCTCAAGACAAGGAAATAAGACTTGTGTTTGTGGCCTCCATGTGCCTGTATGACCTCCCTTCAACGCCTGGACATGCTACTGATGAGGTGACGGATGGTTTCCTGAGGGATCTCCTCCCAGACTTGAGGACCAGTACAACATGGCGTTGGTGCATAGAGTGAGATATGATGTCCCAGATGTGCTCAATTGGATTTAGGTCTGGGGAACGGACGGGCCAGTCCATAATTTCAATACCTTCATCACGTAGGAACTGCTGACACTCTACAGCCACATGAGGCCTAGCATTGTTATGCATCATATGGAAATGTGAAAAGTTTTTTTTGTTTTTGAATATATAGACCCAAAGGCTTCTTATTGACATGTGTAGAGGTCATTATGCAGGAAGGTGAGCTGTGACCACCGCCTATTGTGAATAATAATTTATTAAAGTTGTGCTTACGAAAATTAACATTCAACCCTTTCATGACCAAGATCATTGATACCCGGATGTCCAGGTCAAATTGAAGCAATGTTCCTACTTGTCTTCTAAGAGCCAAAGCACTTTTAGTTTTCCACCTACAGGGCTGGTTTGGGTGTCATTTTTTTCTAATATATAATTTTAAAAATTTGCAATCCTGTTTTTTTTCCCCCGCTTTTCATTTACACTGTTCACCGTGCGGGAACAATATTGTTATAGTTTAATAGATCAGATAATTCCCCTTGCTATGATATGTTATATGTTTACTTTTTATGTTTTTTTTTATTTTTTTATTTGTTTAATGGGAAAGGGGTAATATAAATCTTTATTGGGGCTTTTTTTTTAAATATGTTTTAAAACTTATTTATTTTTTTACACATTTTGCATTGCCTATATAAGTCCCTTAGGAGACTTATATATGCAATGCTCTGATTGCATATACTGATGAATGCTATGCCTGAGGCAGTAGACTCTATGAACAGATTGAAGATCCGACAAAACTAAGATAAGTAGCTTACCCCGGCCTGACAGCACATGTGATTGGGACCCCCGCAGCATGGGTCCCGATCAGTCAGTGACAGGTCCTTGTCCTGTCACTATCTTAAATGCAGCGATCGCTGTGCATTGCGGTGCTTAAGAGGGTTAATGACAGGCAGCTGCGGGATAAACATGCCATACTCATCTCCTAAAAACGACTACAGTTGCCATGCCATTGCTCCTGGCCCACCACTGGACTAAGCTACTTCCAGGTTGTGTGCCTCCATGACCAAAGAGCACCATCCTGTTTAGCCACTAAGTGGGTGTAGTCAGTGGAAGGCATGTCCTGGGGGATTGGAGGGCATGTCATGTGAGTATTGGAGGGCATGTCCTGTGAGGATGGAATGCACACAACCCAGAAAAAATGAAGACACAGCCAAGGAACAATTTTTACTTTTGCTCAGCCAACCGCTTTAAGCTACTGCAGGCATTACTACAAGTTGCTACCAAACAGAAGAAACTGTCAGGTATTATCAGTTTTGCAATCATTCGAAACAGACAGTATTTTCACTAATGTAATGATGAGTGTTATAAAGTATAATGGTGCTGAATTGTACATGTTCCTCCACAAGCAGGATGGATGGCACAATTGAGCGTTATGCTTCAGTGAGCATTTGTTTTTCATTTATATTAACTAATTATGTTCTACAGATAATCGTTTAAAATGATGTTTACAGTGTTGACAATGTAATTCTGCAGTGATTAGTGTAATGGGCTGGGCAGAAAGCAATGTGTCAGCAAGTATTCCAGCAGAGACTACACCACAAAAGCTCTAGTATTTCTTCATCATAGTAAATGCAAAATGTATCTCCTTATACAACTGGCCACTTTAAGGCTATGCTCACACCCAGTAAAATAAATGCAAGATATCATAGTAAAATACGTATAAAACATGGTTGTATTTAGAATCTAACAATGTGTTTCATTAAAGTCTATGAAAAAATATCAGTCTGTGCACACATTATAAAAAATTTTGTACAATGTGTGCAGACTCGTGACACGTGTACACCTTCATATATCTGTTAGAAACTTTTCTTTTGCTTATGCTGTCCTACTGTATTACTAGTTTACTAGTTCTGCATTAGAGATGTGTGTGTGTGTGTGTGTGTGTGTGTGTGTTTGGTTAATAAATTTAGTGCATTTTATGGCTCCTTTTAGGCACACTTATTTTTCTAGACACAAAACTATTTAATGAGGTTCAAGGCCATGTTCACATAACATATATTTTCGTAAAAGTACGTCCATTGTTGCCGAACGGCCGTGATTAATACGAAAATATACGTTACCTGGCCTCTATGGAATCCCAGCCGTAGCGTATACATATAGTATACACTCTGGCCGGGATCTCTCGCGGCGCCGTAGAAAACTGACATGTCAGTCTTCTGCGTCTGCTATTCATTGAATAGCGTCCGCAGAAAACCTTGTCAGTGTGCAGTGTCCCAGAACATGCAGACTACTACTCCTATTATGGCCATTTCTCTTGCTGTGTCAATGCCTGTTCTGGTAAGTGTTTGCACTGCAACTGCTGCTGGTTTTCCCCTAGTATTCTCTGGTAATGTGCATTCTCATGTGTATTCTCATGTATTCCTGTGTATTATTGTATTGTACATTGGTATGCAAGGCTGTTGATCACGTGACCATGCCAGTGCCCTGTAACCATGGTTCCTCCAATGGCCGACTAGCTCTGGCCAGGAGCAACCATGTGACCTCCCACTTCCTCCTAACAAGTTAGTCTTCCCCCTGCTTCCAAGGAAGGAGGATGTGTGTCGTCCCTCTCCTACCTCAGAGGAGTTGGGCTTCTTCTCTGCAGCTCCCACTTCACCACTAGAAGTGTGGATCAGGTGCTCTGCTATATTAAAGTCTTCGGCTGTATCTGCCTGCTCAAGTGTCCGGAGTCTTCTCTCTCATCTGGGTGTCATTCCGTTATCTCTCCTCATCGCTACAAGGATTCACAGCAAGTATAATTCTCAAGCTAATCCACCCAGCAACGCTATTTCTCTCATACTCCTACTCCCATCATCCGGCACGTATTCTCACAGCCTATGCAGCACCACTCCTGCTTTATTTGTCAAAGCCTGCTATATACCCGGTTGCAAGCGGACAGAACTGTTGCTACTAGTTACCTCATCTATAATAAAACCGCTGTTACTGAACCCTGGCATTGGTGTCCACTAACTGGTGTCCACTAACTGGTGCCCTGACTAGGTGCAGCGAAGAATCGCATGCCCATCATCACCCGCAGATTCCACAGACCGGCCCTACAGCTGTGCCGCCCTCAGGCCTATACCGTGACATGTATAACCCCTGCAGCTGCCCCGGTCATTGCCCGCTCATAACACCAGCACTGCGGAAGTGGCCCCCAGGGGCCAGGGCATCGCAAGTGCACCCTATGGAGCGAGTGGCTCCGGTCACTCGCTACATTGTGTGCAGTAGACAGTTCTGATGCGGACGCACACGGATGCGCCTGCATCAGAACTCTGCGGCACTAAAGATCATCAACTGCAGCACCGGCCGTGATGACCTTTTAAAAGACCGACCGGGTCACGGAACAGCCGGTCTCTTACAGTGTGTGAACATAGCCTAAGGACCTAAAACATAAGAAGTTGATACACACCCCTTTTTGACACAAATTCCACCAGGATTCTGGCTTATTTTGCTTAATTTTTTTTTTATGTAGCTAAAAAAACTCTATAAACTAGAATGGGATACAATTTATGGATGTAACATAAGATGTAATAATATGGGGTACTTTCTATAGAATAGGATGGCCTGATTTTAACAGTACAGAGGTATTATCCGGTTGCCGTGTTATGAAGATGGTAGTGGTCATGGTGTATTATATGCTCTGTGTATACTGGTATCATTGATAATATTTGTGTTTATACACTGGATTTTATTCAGTATCAGTATAGTACTGTTAGTCATTATGTGGTGGTATTGGTAGTGTTCATGGTGTGGTTTATGTTACTTGTATTTTACTTCTATACTGGTATTATTGGTAATTTCTGTCTCAGTTTACTGGGTTGATCAGTAACAGTATGGTGGTAACATGTATGGTGATAATATTTTCTTTTTGTATACTGGTGTTATTTGGTAACTATGATTGTAGAGCTATACAGAATTTGGCTATGTTCACACTATGTAAGTTTTGTAATAATCACGGCCGTTGTTGCCGATTTGCAACAACGGCCGTGATTTTACTATGGAACTTACGTAGTGCTGCCGTCTATGAAATCCCGGCGGGAGAGTATACACATAGGTAGACATTTAATAAGTCCCACGTTTTCTGCCCCGGACTTAACCCCTTAACGACATCGGGCGTAAATTTACGCCCTGATGCCGGTAAGGGAGTTCAGAGCGGGGCCGCGCGGCAACCCCGCTCTGAACCGCGGCGGTCCCGGGTGCCGCGTGTAGCCCGGGACCGCTGGTATTAGCGGGCACGGTCCGATCGCCGTGCCCGCTAATACAGTAATCAGATGCAGCTGTCAAACATGACAGCTGCATCCGATTACCGGACGCAGCGTCATCCCTGGTGTCTAGTGGGGAGATCGCAGTGTACTTTATGCAAAAATTCAGCCTGTCATTGCAAAGTACAATTAGTGACGCAAAAAATAAGGGCTCATGTGGGTTCCTAGGTGGAAAAATGCAAGTGCTATGGCCTTTTATGCACAAGGAGGAAAAACCGAAAACGCAAAAATCGAAATTTGCTCTGTCCTTAAAGGGTTAAAAATGTCCCCGCAGCTCCGGCACTATGGAGATTTATGTAGAGGCGGACTGCCTCTACATAAATCCCATGCGCCCCGGTGCGCACGGCAGGAAACCTACGCCAGCTGAGAGCTGGAGTAGGTTTCCTGCGTATTTTTGGGCGAAACTTAAGATGAATAGCGGGGACATTCCACCCCCTCCACACCTCCTCCCCTCCTCCCCTGGCGTACCCAGCAGCCGATTTGCGAATATTTCAAAACGGCCATTTGCGAATAAAATATTCGCAAATCGTCACTTTCCACCGAAAAAATAAAATACGCCGCTTGATACATGTCCCCCATAGTATACACTCCATTTGGGATCGAAATGTCAGTTTTCTGCGGCCGCTATTCACTGAATGGCGGCCGCAGAGAAGCTGTCAGTGCACACAATGGAGTGTGCAGCAGGGAATTCAGATGCAGACGCACACTGATGCGCCTGCATCCAAATTCAGAGGAAATGAAGATCATCCGGCCGGTACTGCATTCCCCCCCCCCCCCCCCCACCCACAGCACACACACTATCGAACACACACACACACACACACAGCTGATCAGTTGTTTGAAGAGCTACTTCAGCTCTTACCAGGCACTGTGTTGAACCCTTGGTAGCAGCTGTTTCCGCTATTGCAGCTCAGCCCATTGAAGTGAATGAGACAAGCTACAATATAAAGCACAGCCACCTCTTTCATTTACCCTTAGCCTTCTTTTTAATGTTTAGAATGCCTTTTACTACTTTCAAACAGGCTTCTTAGAGGTCTGACAACCTAATCCCTATGAATAGGTGTTGCTGTACCATACTTGATCGTGATCATAATTTGTGGTCATCGCTATCACTAGACGTCCACCTTTCCACGTTAAATGATGTCCCATTCCCATAGTGGGTACATAGCCCTAAGTTGTATTATAGTATTGCTTGGGTCTGTGAAATGGGATTGCAGAAGCAAATGGAGAACACGTTGGAAGGGGAACCGAATGTCTGTGTCCATTTTGTATGGGGAAGAGGGAAAGAGGTTGCTGTGAGAAGTTAATTAGAGGGGTAAGAGGAGGGCTTCAATAGTTGCTTGGGATCCAGACAGCTTATCTGGTGAGACAAACAGGACCTCCTATGAGACCAAGGTGGCCTTTTGTTACAAAAACAAGTTAGTGACAAGCCACAGAAGCACACAGCTATAAAGCCTGTGTGTACAAATGCACAGTTTTCAATATAGGCCTCTGTTCTGGGGGCAGAAAGGGGATTGAGTAACCCATAACTATTTGTTCTTGACAGTAGTTGTGTAGTAAGACAGAAGCACTATGTGGAAGTACACTTTATTCCAGACCACAGTATACAGAACAGTCTAATGTCTATAATAAGGCTACCTATTACAGACTGAAAGCCCAAAACTATTGTTGGGTAAATGCTTGCCCCAGCTACAGCTGTTGCACCTAGGGCCAAAAGACACCTGCATATTAGCAAAGAGAAATATATTTGTACCATTGATTTACTCGCGTCCATCGCAGTAACAGGAGAGGAAAAGTAGCTAATGAATTATGACTGATCCCCAAGGAGAGTTCTTCATTAATACGGTATAGAAGGTAAAGAACAGAAAACAAATCACAAGAATCTAAATGAACACAACTAAATATAAAAATATTAATAATAATATATATATATATATATATATATATATATATATATATATATATATGAATGTGTGTATGCTTAGCGACATCAGTAACATTTTATGCAGATGTATCAGTGTCTATATTCATCCTTTCAAACAACCTCTGAGAAGGTATAGACAGATATACTGTATATAGCGACCACTCAGGACTGACAGGTCACACAATGTAAAGTGCAGCTGCATCTCAATCCCATGTAATGTAAAGTGCAGCTGCATCCCCGCATCCCAATTCAACATTAATGAAGTTCATCCGGCCGGTACTGCACTACCGGCCGGGATAATCTTTACTGACACTGGTCGGGTCACAAAACGGACGGTGTTTCACAGTGTGTGAACCCGGTCTTAGAAAGAAAAAAAAAAAACGAAAGTATCATTGACATTAATAATTTATGTGACAGAAATCTTTGGAAGCATAAAGCTTAAAGTGATTGTGTGCTGAGTGGGAGACAAAAGAAGCCTTCCGCTACCCAGCACTAACTTCCTGTCATTCCATGTCTCAGATGTATACCTTCCAAGATGGGAAGGGGCAGGCATAAGTTGTGATCATCACTTGTGGGTGTGGTTTATCACATACAAGAGGATCTTCAGAGATGTGGAATATCTGAAATGATGACAAACACTGTTAGTATCACAGCTTCAGTATTACGTTTGAGCAATTCAGCAATAATGCTAAAAGTATTACTAACAATAAATAAAACAATACTGAATTGAACTTTCCTAGTCTCTGTGATTCAGAAAAACCTGATATAGTGGAAACACAAAGTTTATTCAATTCATGTGCTGCAGTGAATTCCCATTGACTTTTTTTTCATAAATAGGATTTTATTCTACAAACACTAGTAAATAGCACCACCTAGTGGACACTAGTCAGTATTTTCTGATCAGACCTTTTTTAGATATTGTTCCAATGTAAACTTAATATGTTAATGTATGCATGACAAATCTTAGTTTAGGCACGTTTAACATAATGGAATATGATTTGAATAAAATACAAAGTTACTAATTTCACATATGTTTGTAAATACAGTATATGGCCTGTTACCATTCCTTTTTCTGATTATCTGAGAAATTTCTCAATTGTTTAGTGCTGTAATGTTTTCCAGGGTAACCCAGGCTTAGAAAAACATGGCTGCTTTCTTGCAAAAACAGCACCCCCTCTGTCCCCAGGTTGTGTGTGGTATTACAATTTGGCTCCATTTACTTCAATAGCATTGAGCTGCAAAACTACACCCAAACTTAGAAGTGCTGTTTCTGAAAAAAAGCGGACATGTTTTTCTAATTCTAATACCAGTTGTATGCATATTGTACTGTCCTGTGTAAATAACCCCTAAATGTTTTGGGATCTTTGTGGGGCTGAACAACCATGACACTCAGTGTTGCCAGTCAACATTTTGGCAAAGAGTGAGTATAATTTATCATACACTTCCACCTGGTTGGAGGGGGTTTAGGAACAACATATACCCAATAATTGCCCTACAATGGTAAGTAGGAGCTTGTTGTGGCATCAGCATCTGGAATCTCAAGGTTGAAATGGGCAACTGTGAAAGTGAGTATAAAACTGTCTTCTTGGAAATGTAACTGGTGTGTATTTAGACTGTTTGTAAAGTGAAAAGACAACCATAGGGCAATAGAGAGAATGAGGTGTAACTTCAGGAAGGACACCATCAGTTCATTGGAAGGGTGACAGATTAAGGTACTGCTGCAAAACAACTTTATTTGCTGTTTATTAGGTAAAATAGGCTTGTGGTTCTTCACATGAGCCCCAACAGGTCTTTCCACAACTGTGACTGGTACATGTATTGTTCTCTTGTAAAGAATCACTGAAACTTTGCCAACATGGCCACTGTTCCCCTATACAGACAATGCACAGGAGGATCCCCCACTTAGTCCTCCAGTGTCAGTCACTAAGTAGTCAAGACAAAGAAAACCCTCTAGTACTCAAATAACAAGGCACTATATTATAGAACAAGCAAACAATAAAATGTCAAACAATAGTGTTTTTGTATTCTGACCCATTCCTGTTTCTTGGATTCAGCTTGCCTCCCTGACTCTTCCTGTACCACTTGCTTCTCCTGTTGCCGACTTGGCCTGTCTGACCTGTATCTGAAGCTGCCTACCCTAACCCTCTGCCTGATTGACTACACAGTCACCTCATCTCAAGTACTCTAGTACTGTTCAAAATCTTCTGTTAATGATACCGCCTGTTTCTCTAGTGCTTTGCACCAACACTGTCTGGTTCTTAGGACCAGCCACTACCCATACTGGAACCACTCTTGTCATCTGACCTGGTGTCCAAAACACAAAGGAGAAAGCCTAATGGCCCTATTCCACGGGTCGTTTTAGAGGAGCAAACGAGCGCTATTAGCGCTCGTTTGCTCCTCGTTCGCCGCTCGCTGCCGCCGCTATTCAACGCGGCTGCAGCGAGCGGGTGAGTGCGGGAGGGGCGGCGGGGAGCTGCGGGGGGGCTGCCCGGGGGATCGCTGATCGTCCGGGCAGCCCATAGGATATAGCAGCATCTGCTGCCGACGCTCTTATTCAACGGAGCGACGGCAGCAGATCGCTGCTATATCAGTCGCTTGTTTTTCAACATGTTGAAAAACAAGCGACTGCAACGATCAGCCGACATGAACGATGTCGGCTGATCGTTGCACTCTATTCCACGGAACGATTATCGTCCGTAGCGGTCGATATCGTCCGAAAACGAATGATAATCGTTCCGTGGAATAGGGCCTTAAGACATACATCAGTGCACATCCTAAAATGTTATTAATAAAAGAATCTTTACTGAACTCACAGACTTAACTGTATAAAGGAATATCCTCCTGGTGCCGTCCAGCAGCAGAAGTCCAGCTTCCTTATCCTTGAGTGGGATAGAGAATAAAGATCTCCCTGACGTGGCCCAAAGTCAAACTGGGTCGGTAGCACAATGGGACCCCTTGCAGAAGTGCCTTGCAGTGTACGCTCTGCCCCTTCATTTTTGCTCTTACTGGTAAAATAGCAGTGGATGAAATTATATTGGAGTCTATGGAACGTCTGGCAATCAATGGAAGTTCTATAGGAACTGATACAAATATCATCCCAGTCTCCTTCCCTCTCTCTTGTGCATGGGGCTGTACACTGAGGAAGCTGTCTGTGTGATGAGAGCTGCAGGCATGTGATAATAAAGTAGAGTGAGCACGGATAGCTACCAATCACCACTGGATCTGCTTCACTATGCCATGGCTGCAGCACTCCTCACATAGACAGCTTCCCCTGTTCTACTGTCTAATGTAATGCTAATATGCATTAGAATAGACAAGGGAGGGCTCAGTATCCCCAATGTTGCATGCAGCAGCATTAGCAATATCTAACTGTGCCAGGACCAGGGTTTCTGAAGCCCTGCAGTTTACAACACAGCCACTTGTGGCAGCAGAGGGGTAGTGTCGCCCCTTACTGCTACCTGTCAATCAAAACATTTTTAAAATAATTTTAAGATTACATTTTCTTTAACAAGAAAAATTACAAAGTTGTATAAATTTATTAAAGAAGTGTAAAAAATATATTCTATTTCTCCTTTAAGATACATTGTATACTTCCTCAAAAATGTAAGTGCAGCATATGAATATGAAAGCACTAATTCAGGAAATGAAACAAGACTTATTTGGGGAACTAAAATTGCCTTTGCTTTTGGCTTTATTTGTAATATCCACACCACACGCTAAACACATCTGTCCCTCAAGATCAGGACTGAAGGTATTTAAGGGATTTGTAAAAGGTGTCACATACAGCAGGCTACAATAGACTGACTGCTTGTGAAGGAATGAGAATGAGGATTTTTGCCATCTCTCTCACTATTTCATGGTTGCTGTGGCCAGGAGAAATGAAAGAATGGCCTACACACACAATCTGCAAGACAAAGGACTTTGAAGCCTATTATAAAAGTTGTGGTGAGTTCACTGAAAAGCGACTCCTTGTTTGCAAAAGATCACTGCATAGTTCTGACTCTTTTAATAACTTCCATGTCATGCTGAGGATAACTTATAACACAAGCAATACCTGCTTTTACCAAGGGCATACAATGACAGAGCGCTGCCTGCCAGCTCAGCATGAACTAGATATTTTTCATTAAAACTACAACCTGTGTATAAGGTGAGACAGCCACAGTGCAGAGCTGTGGTAATTCATTGTGACACCAACTTATCTTTTATATTCATTGTGGTACATGTTTCTTGAAAGAAGAAATACATAGCTGGTAAACAACATCAAAGGGGTACAACATTGTAATAACATGGCTATGTTATTTCAGCACAAGCTGTACAGATACAACTATATACTGAATATTAAATCCTTTACAAGCGCATTGGTGTCCACAATGTAAAATCTCATTTCATGGACTGTATAAGAATTTCCCAATGATTAGTAACCATGTTAAATAGCTACTATAACTTGTGGGCAGTAAATAGGCGGTTTTCAGCAAGAAAGTACTGTATACCTATCATTTATTTTTACAAAAAAATATAGCTAAAAATATAACCCGGCCTCCCCGCAGCATACAACATCTTCAAATGTAGGAGGAGTAGTGCAGCAGCAGTGGGACCAGGAGCGTCCGGTGGGACGTGCGTCAGTTGACCTCTGCTGTGCCTCTGGACGTGCGGCACGATGTGGGGGCGATGGACCAGTATGCCTTCAGTGCTAGCTGTGAGGGTCCATAAGGGGATTAGGTCAGTCGTAGAGAGTTGCAGGGGGTGGCAAGAGGGTGGCCGTACTTTCAGGAGGGGGGGTGCCTTATTTTCGGGGGGTTGCATTACTAGGCTACTCAGGGGGGTCTTATTTTAGGAGGATTACTTATTTTCGGGGAAACATAGTAGTAAAGGCAACTTTCAGGTAAAAAAAAGCCTAAGGCTGCGTTCACACTGTTAAAGGGGTGCGCCGGGCATTCAGTAGCCATGGCATTGTCCTGCTTCATTTATTGATTGACTAAGTGGGCTGTCACTGCTGGGATGATCTGCCAGAGCATTCAGCTGGGAACGTAAAGAAACTGCAGCAGGATCCCCAGGGGAGTGTGGTAGGTGAGTATGGATTAGTTGTTATTTTCTGTGCCTCTACAGCAATAAAAATAAATAAAATCTGAATATCCAGAGTACCCCTTTAAGAGGTGTCTTTCAGACATATACATTATGTTTAGTCACTGCTGTATACAAGTGACCCCACAACATATACTGTATGTCTGATGAATACCTATGACAGATTCCCTTTAGTCAAAAACAGAATCCATCCAGTGGCATCTATCATGCCTAGGGTCCTATGTTTTGTTTTATTTTTTAAGGGATCTAGCTGAAGGGAATAGTGCTGAGATCTATGCAGTTCCATATCACAAACCTTAATTTACACGTCCCTAATGGAGGCCATAATGACACTCGTTTGTCCTCCACTGGGTAAATGGGAGTCCAGAAAGCCATTTAATACATGCATCACAACCTATCCAGGACCCTGCCAAACACTGCTTAATGCAGCCTAATAAAAATATATATGGTTGTGATATTAGTGTTTACTGGCATTGATTTTTTTTTACTTTGGTACCAAGTTTACACTATGCTATGACATCCTTGGTGCCACTAGGGCACAATAGCAATTGCAGGTCCAAATAATTCAGAGCCACATTCAGGGGATCATACAGCCATGTCTTTCTATATCCAGTGTCTGCCATTGGTACTTATCATCAGTGCATATTTCCCTTTAAAGGGTACCAAACATGACCAAAATGGGTATAAATATATATTACTGTAAAAAAGCATGCACCATATATAAATGAAGCTTAAAAGGAATCTGTCACTAGGTTTATGTTGCCTTCTATGAGGGCGGCATAAACTAGTTACAAAAATGCTGAACAGATCGGTGTATTACTTACATCATTCTATTCAGCCATTCTCCTAATATGCAGTGGAATAGGATTCTTGCCACACCCCGACACCTTGTCACCGATGGCGCGAAAATTTATCTGTAATCATGCAGCTGGAAGCTGACGACTAGAGATGAGCAAACCTCTAGCATGCTCGAGTCGATCCGAACCCGAACGTTCGGCATTTGATTAGCGGGGGCTACTGAACTTGGATAAAGCTCTAAAGTTGTCTGGAAAACATGGATACAGCCAATGACTATATCCATGTTTTCCACATAGCCTTAGGGCTTTATCCAACTTCATAGCCACCGCTAATCAAATGCCGAAAGTTCGGGTTCGGATGGACTCGAGCATGCTCGAGGTTTACTCATCTCTACACGGAACGATTATCGGTCGTATTCTGCGATATCGGTCAGTACAGCCGATAATCGTCCTGTGTAATAGAAACGACGATCAGCCGACATAAACGATCAGCCGGCATAAACGATGACGGCTGAACGTTGCAGTCGTTTGTCTTTCAACATGTTGAAAGAAAACCGACTTAGAAAGCAACGATCTGCGTCAGCAGCAGACGGCCGCTATCCCCTATAAGCTGCCCGGACAATCCAGCGATCACCCGGGCAGCCCCCCTGCATCTCCCCGCGGCCATCCCCAGACTCACCCGCTCGTTGCCGCCGTGTGTAATAACGGAGGCAGCAAGCAGGGGACAAGGAGCAAACGTGCGCTGACAGCACTCGTTTGCTCTTTCAGTCGCCCCGTGTAAAAGGGGCTTAAGTTAGGGAAAGCTGATTACCATTACTTATTTGTCTGGAAACTACATGCTTTATTATTACAAAGTATATTCTATATATATGTTTATGCCCATTTTGGTCATGATAGGTTCCCTTTAACACAACCATCACAAGATTTACTACTTATACACATTTAGAGAAAATTCATTTTATGTAATGTGTATATAAAGGTAGAATATAATCCGTATAGGGAACCCATCGCATTGAAAAAGGAGGCCAGTCTGCAGGCACATTTGGCTTTGGCACAAAAACTGTAGTGGCGGTTTTCCAAAAAATGTGTGTGAAACCTGCCTCAACAAAATATGGCCATTTACTGCTCATATGGTCACTACTGTATTCCACAGTTCTGTACTCAACTGAGAATTTAGACTTTAATGGTGCGTTCACACCTACAGGATCTGCAGCTGATTTTCTGCAGCAGATTTCATTTAAATAACTGAACACAGCATCAAATCTGCTGCAGATCTGCTGCAGATCCTGTAGGTGTGAACGCACCCTAACAAAGTGAATTTTCTATGACACAACAAATGTCTTCTTTACTTGATTTCCCCTTTAGTATTTTAGCCTGATAGAGGTTGAAGATAAAAAAAACATTTATTTCAATAGGAAGATGGTTTCAAATATACAATTGGCATGCACAGAGTTACAGAATTGTTTATATAAAAAACAGGGAAATAATTGGGAAGTAATTATAGCCTTTTATATTTTGCGTTAGAACTTTTCATCTTCTTAAGCCTCTTTTTTCTTTTTCGTTAAAAACATGAGAGATCAACAAAAGTCTGCTTTTTGGACACCTTCCATACTTAGCGGCACTTCAATATCAAAGGAGACAAGCGATATAAATAAGAATGCTTAAAGACCTTCATTCTTCTCCCAGGGGATCATTTTATGAGTCAAAGTGTAATGTAATTGAAAGCTTAAAAGTTTATTTGCAATGACATTTCAGGGTGAAGCTTTACTGGTGTGTGTGATGTAGTACTGACTGTGACTTATTTACAGGTGTAAAGCAAGTGAACCCAACACAATGGAAATCATCTGGATATACTGTAGTCTGTATCATTGATAAAGCTGAATTATTTTGTAGGATTAGGTGATGATAGATCATGTCTGCCACAGTGTCCAGAAGTGTACATATAAGAAATGAGCCAAAATCAAGTTAATGCATTTGGTCACCACAACAGAAGGTTTTGGTGGTTGCTTCACCATCCAAGCCAGTGTTACGGCCGCGGCGGCGTCCCGCGTTCCGGGCCGCCGCCGCGACCGCTACCTGCCCTATGCAGCAGCCGGTGTCCATAGTCGGGGACCCGGCGCTGCTGTCACCTCGGCCCCGGGGGGCGCCTCACCTCTCCACGCTCCTGTCTCCCGCTGTGCCGGCCGGCGCGCGCGTCCCCGCCTCCTAGGGCGCGCGCGCGCCGGCTGTCTCAGATTTAAAGGGGCAGTGCGCTCCTAATTGGTAGTTGCACCCAATCACTCCCCTATAAATCCCAGCATGCCCTGTCCTTAGGTTTGGAGCCTCTACATGCTTCCCATAGCGTTTGGCCCAGCCCCCTGTTGTTCCTGAGTCCTATCTGTTACCTGGTCCCAGTCCCTGTTCCTGAGTCCTATCCGTTACCCGTTCCCTAGTCCCTGTTCCTGGTTCCTGTTTCCCTGTCACTCCATCTGTTCCTGCGTTCAGCCTGTCACGTGCGCTCTCACCTGCAGACCTTTGCCAGTGCCATCTCCTGCCTACTGCTCCTGCCACGCCTCGCCTGCCGTCACCAGCAACCAAGCCAGGGGTAGCGACCTGGGGGTCGCCTGCCGCAGCAAGTCCATCCCGCCTTGCGGCGGGCTCTGGTGAAAACCAGCGGCCCCTTAGACTCCGCTCCCTGGTGAGGTTTGTGCCAGCGCTGGTGCCGGTCCAGTGGATCCACTACTCCAGGCGTTACAGTAGGCTCCAACCATGGATCCCGGCGAGGTGCCAGATCTCCGTGACGTCGCCAGAGTGGTCGCGCAACAGGCTCAACAAATCCAGAAACAGTCACAGCAGATCCAGCAACTCACTGCCGCCTTACAGCAGCAGGCTACTGCCCAGCGCACACCATCTCCTGACGCTGCTTCTTCACTCCGACTGGCCCTCCCAAGCAAGTACTCTGGGGACTCTAAGTTGTGCAGAGGATTCCTGACTCAGTGCACCATGCACATTGAACTTTTGAGTAGTCAGTTTTCCACCGAGCGCTCTAAAGTGGCTTTCATCATCAGCCTATTAGAGGGTAGAGCCCTGGCCTGGGCCACGCCACTGTGGGACCGAGATGATCCTGTTGCTGCCAATCTCCGGGCCTTCCTATTCGAGTTTCGCTCCGTCTTTGAGGAACCTGCCCGTGCTTCCTCAGCCGAGACTGCTCTCCTCAACCTCTCTCAAGGCAGCTCCTCTGTTGGTGACTACGCCATCCAGTTCCGCACCCTGGCAGCTGAATTGGACTGGAACGAGGCCGCCCTATTGGCCACCTTCAAGAAGGGCCTGTCTAGTCGTGTGAGAGACGTGCTCGCTGCCCGAGACCTGCCTACCTCCCTGAACGAACTCATTCTACTGGCCACCCGAGTTGATACTCGTTTTTCGGAGAGGGAGGAGGAGGTTCGGCATGAACATTTACTAACCCGTTCCCGTCGCCATCCCCAGCTGGCGCCAGTTTTCCAGAATCCTGACCTTTCGATGTCCCAACCCTCTCCTGAGATTCCTATGCAGGTGGAACGGGCTCACCTGACGCCTGATGAAAGAATCCGGCGCCTGGAGCAGAATCTCTGTCTCTATTGCGGTGGTTCCGATCACTTCCGGCTGGGATGTCCCCTACGTCCCCAAACATCCGGAAAATGCTCGCACCTAGGTCCGGTGGGACAGGTGTCCCTAGGTGTAAATGCCACCATTCCAAGTCTGTCTATGCCAGTTTCCATCCGGACTCCCTCAGGACAAAATCATCTGACTACTGCCTTCCTCGATTCTGGGTCAGCAGGCAGTTTTATTGCGGCAACATTGGTCCAAAGATGGCGGCTACCCGTGACCCGACTAGCCAGGCCCCTGACTATCTCCTCGGTCACGGGCGAAATTCTTACCGACCGTGTGTACTACCAGACCGCATCTTTAGTCCTCCAGGTGGGTCCTTCACATCAAGAAGAGATATCCTTCTACGTTCTGCCCCATTCTTCCCCCGCGGTCCTCCTGGGACTCCCGTGGCTACAAGAACATGCCCCTCAGCTGGACTGGAGAACCGGGGAGATTCTCAGTTGGGGTCAGGACTGTTCCCACCAGTGTCTCAAGTCACCTCAGACCAAGTGTATTTTGTCATTTCCTGTCCCGGCCAAGCCTCTATCCGGCCTACCGGCAGAAGACCAAGACTCGGCGGATGCCTTCTCTGCCGAGGTGTACCCTCTCCCCGTACCCAAGACTAAGGTCGTGTCCTCTCACCACCGGAAGAACTTACAGAAGGTCCCTTGCCACGTTATACCGCCTGATCGCCTAGTACCAGTCGTCACCTCCACTCTTCAGAGAGTACCCCCCGGAAAGACTCATGTTCACCCTGCGCTTCGAAGAGGTATTTTGAACTGGGGACATTCCTCGTTGGAGGCCGGGCACCCGGGAGTCCGTAAGACCGGCCAACGGATCTCTCGCCACTACTGGTGGCCCAGCCTATCCCAAGATGTCAAAGACTTTGTGGCTTCCTGTGCCATTTGCAGGCAAGAAAGAGGGGGAGGCCAAAGGGGGGGGGTACTGTTACGGCCGCGGCGGCGTCCCGCGTTCGGGGCCGCCGCCGCGACCGCTACCTGCCCTATGCAGCAGCCGGTGTCCATAGTCGGGGACCCGGCGCTGCTGTCACCTCGGCCCCGGGGGGCGCCTCACCTCTCCACGCTCCTGTCTCCCGCTGTGCCGGCCGGCGCGCGCGTCCCCGCCTCCTAGGGCGCGCGCGCGCCGGCTGTCTCAGATTTAAAGGGGCAGTGCGCTCCTAATTGGTAGTTGCACCCAATCACTCCCCTATAAATCCCAGCATGCCCTGTCCTTAGGTTTGGAGCCTCTACATGCTTCCCATAGCGTTTGGCCCAGCCCCCTGTTGTTCCTGAGTCCTATCTGTTACCTGGTCCCAGTCCCTGTTCCTGAGTCCTATCCGTTACCCGTTCCCTAGTCCCTGTTCCTGGTTCCTGTTTCCCTGTCACTCCATCTGTTCCTGCGTTCAGCCTGTCACGTGCGCTCTCACCTGCAGACCTTTGCCAGTGCCATCTCCTGCCTACTGCTCCTGCCACGCCTCGCCTGCCGTCACCAGCAACCAAGCCAGGGGTAGCGACCTGGGGGTCGCCTGCCGCAGCAAGTCCATCCCGCCTTGCGGCGGGCTCTGGTGAAAACCAGCGGCCCCTTAGACTCCGCTCCCTGGTGAGGTTTGTGCCAGCGCTGGTGCCGGTCCAGTGGATCCACTACTCCAGGCGTTACAGCCAGTCCACCACCCTTGGGCAAGCTGCCCACCATCTGGCTTGTTATCAATGCACTACCTCTAAAAAAGGAAGGCCCAGACAGGTTATTGCAAAGGGGACATGACCAACCAAGACTAGGCCTTCTCATTTTAAGCTACCTCTGATAGCTGCCACATGATATGTAATTCTTTAGCAGTATGTTAACCCAGGTCTTTCCTGTGGGCTTGCGGAATTGTGTCAATTTGGATAACCTATGTCAAATAAATACTTAGAATTCAACACATAATATAAAGAAATGCACCCTAGAGATCTATTGTTACGGTAAATATATACCTTGTTCCCAAACTGATGGCAAAAGTAATAAATTAAGAAGTAAAAACATTAAAATGGTGAAAGCCAGGTAGACCATTTACTCACCTCTTTACTGATTTTACTGTAACTTACATTCAGCTTTTTGAATGTACACCTATATATGCTATACACCTTGATGTGTTGGTGTCTTAAAGCTAAGGTAATTTTTTTAGGACATTTTTTATAATGTCACACAACCCTGAGCTGCCCTGCACATGTTAAAAGGGTTGTCCAGGCAATGGGTGTTCTTTTAGTATATTGCTGGGGGTGCATTGAAAATATAGAAGCTGTATAC
This sequence comes from Dendropsophus ebraccatus, assembly GCF_027789765.1. NCBI lineage: Eukaryota > Metazoa > Chordata > Amphibia > Anura > Hylidae > Dendropsophus > Dendropsophus ebraccatus. The sequence continues at coordinate 98,577,848 of NC_091455.1, read as the reverse complement.
TTACCCAGCCCACTCCCCCACTGCTAAGAGTTCTCTGATGGTCTGGTCTTGGTCTTCTTTTTCAATACTATTGCTTACATGCTGTGCAGGTAGGAAATGCACATTCAGCATAGATGGCATAGAGATCAGACGCAGGGTGGGCATTTCCTATCTGCATGGCATGGAAGTAATGAAGAGAAGGCTGGGTAAGTACACAGCTTTACTATTTTCAATGCTGCCCCAGCAAAAAAGTAAAGACCACACAGTGCAACTGAGCAGCTGATTTACCTTCTACAGATCTCATAGCAGTCAGATGGCCTCTCTCTATGCCATGTGGGTCTTTGCTGTATCCTGTGTATATCCTGTGCTGTAGTCTACATGCAAATGAACACACAAGGAGAACCCTACTTCTTCTATAAGTAGATAAAACTATCTTGTGTTCCTATCAGCTATTGTTTTGATATATAGTATGTTTTTTATGTTAACCTAGCTATTACACTTTTTCATTACAGATCCTTTGCAGGATGTAGGAGTCAGTTTAATTCCTTGTTCCACAAATCTCGCCAAAAATATGATGGCTAAAATTGGAGTAATTTTAAGTAAGTAAATATAGCATATTTCTCTTATATTTATTGCTAAACTTTTTTCCAGTAATGCAAATATACAGTGTATATATCAATCTATCTATATGTATATATATATATATATATATATATATATATATATATATATATAATCATTTTGCCTGAGCTTTAACCCTGTACCACTTTTACTGTAATGTATGATGCAGGTTTTACACAGAGCAACAGTATGGAGTTCAGCTTATTTTATTATTTTTTGTTTGTTTGTTTGTTTGAAAATTGTGTAAAAAACTAACAGCCCTGAGTATATGCTTGAATAGCAATAAAAGAAGGGTTGCTGAATTTAACTGGAGCCAGCATAACCATACTAGTGATGGCTGTCAGTGTAACAGAGCTTTTTCCCAGTTACAGGTGTCTCTATGTAAAATGGGTCCACAGCAGGCTGTATTAAGAATTCATGTAAACTTAGGATATGTTGCTTTAACCCTTAGAAGACCCGGACAATTTTAATTTTTGCGCTTTCGTTTTATCCTCTTCATGTATATAAGACCATAGCGTGTACATTTTTCCACCTAGAGCCCTTATTTTTTGCACCACTAATTGTACATTGCATTGGCAGATGTAATTTTTGCTGTGAAACCAGAAAACAATTATATGTGTAGTGAGGGGGTTGTTTTTAAGCAGTTCGCCCTAGGGTAAAATTTACATGTTATATATGTTTCTATGATTACAATGATATGTAACTTGTGTAACTTTTATTTTATTTGATGGCTTTTAAAAAATTAAAACCTTTTAAAAAAAATAAATGTTTCTTAAAATTGCTCTATTACCATGCTTATAGCGCTTTTATTTTTTTGTCTATGGGGCTGAGTGAGGTGTAATTGTTTGCGCCATGATCTGTACTTTCTATTGGTACCTAGTTTACATATATGCGACTTTTTGATTGCTTTTTATCACAATTTTTCTGGATTTGATGTGACCAAAAATGTGCAATTTTGCACTTTGGATTTGCAGACACCAAACCAGATAGGGAGCATGGACTGCTCCTCCGCGATCGCGTAGAAGGGGGGGGGGGGCGGTCCTGCCATTAGACTACCAAGTATGGGGGAAAACGGGTATGGTGGAAAACAGGGATTTAGATGCAGCTGTCAACTTTGACAGCTGCATCTAAATGCCTAATTAGCGGGCACGGCGATAATAGCGACAGTCTGGGGCTGTATGTAGCACCTGGGATTGCGGCGGTTCAGAGTGGGGTGGCCGTGCGCCCCCCCTCTGAACTCCCCTAGCGGTGCCATGACGTACTGTTACACCATGGGTTGTTTAGGGGTTAATAAGCTGTAAGAAAAAAGTTGAAAATAAATATTGTTTGTCATTTCAGGGCAAGATGCAAATGTAGTTAACACAAACACAAAGATTTATTTCAATGGAGCTTACTTATTCCACGAGGAAAAGCCATTATGTGAGAAAACAGCCCCAAAGTTTTCCTTCTGCGGAAAGAAAAAAGGAGGTAACATAGATGACATATCTACTTACATATACTTTACTATCCCAAAAATTGTCTGTGATCAAACTTTCTGTGGATCACTTTCAGTGATTAGTGTCAAAGTTTTTATTGAGGAAGATTTAATGCATACAATAAACAGGATGAAGGCACATTGGATACCTCCTCCAGGTTTGGAAGAAGAAAACATAAGATCAAGGAAGAGGAAACATAAAACAAACAAACAGATATACAGTATTAGCATACAAGGTCGTTCAAGTGCCTGCAGAATTTAAACATGAAGGGTAATAGAGTCCCTTGGTGGGGGGGGGAGTGGAGGGTTCAGCTCATGCATAGGTACGGAGGAATCCATCGCTAGGAAGCCAGACAGAGCATTGAAAAAGTAGGGATGGGGTGATTGCATAGTCTAGCCATGGTTGCCAGACTGCGGTGTATTGTTCGAGTGTGTCAGTACGGGTGGCTTAAATTTTTTCATAGAGCATGATTACATTCACCCTGTCAACAACTGCACTTTCAGTGATTAGAATAGGAAAAGTGGAGTGACTTGAAGTGATGCATGGCTATAGGTTCGAGACTAGATGGGGACGATATTTCAAAAACTGCCAACCTTCTAGGGTTTTATCATGCAGTGGTGCTGAGAGTATACAGAGAATGGCGTGACTGAGAAAAAAAAACATCCAGTAAAAGGGGTTCTGTGACGAACATAAATGACAAAAGGGGTCGGAGGAGGACATCAAGAATCTCTGAAGACAAGTCAAGCAAATTGTAGCCAAATAGTGCTCCAACTAACATGTCTCAATGCTCAACTCCTCATTCCTTATCAAGTATGGATAATAACAACAGACAACTAGTTCCAATGACATTGAGCTCCAAAGATGGCCACAAATGCCAAAAGTTCTTCCTTCAGACCTCCCCATACATATGAAAACCTGGCATGGCCAAACATTCATGTTTCCTTTATGGAAAGGGGGAGGGGTAAGCTATAGCCAGACACTCAGACAGTTGTGGCCTAACTCTCCCAGAACAGTAGGGTCAGGCAGTAAATATTCAATTTGCCCTGACTCTTCTCTCCACCAACATCATCTGTCAGGGGAGAGTGAGGAGGCTGTCATATACTTTAGGCAGTCATTCTTTAATCTTGTGGCCTTATTACATGGCCCGAAGAGCAGTGTAATCTGCCAGATCTGCTCGCTTACTGAGCCTATTAGACAGCTCGACAATCGTGGACACCTTTGCAGAAATGGAAAAGTTGCATCAGTGAGCATAGGGGAAACATAGTCTGGTCAGATAAATCCAGATTTCTGTTGCACCATGTAAAAATCCTTTTACACGAAGAGATTATCGCAACAAGTGTTCCTAAAAAAGTTCATTCAGCTGATAATTGCCATTTGTAAAAGTGTCAGTGATCAGCTGATGAACAGGAAAACGACTGATTGGATATTTTGCACAACACTAAAAATTTATCTATGACCCACACATCTTCCAGTGATCGTTCATGTGGCCTGACCTTGTGCACATATAGGGATCAGGTCCTGCAATGCTCGCCTCAGATGCAGGCTGGATGAGCATAGGGAGAGAGCTGCTGTCTGTCAGGGAGAGTGTTAGGCAGGATATTAGTGTGTGGTTAGGCCGGAATCCGACACGAAGAACTCAACAGTCCTTCGAAGGGCTTAAAATTTTAAAAACGTTTTTTTTTTTTTGCTACTATTGGCTGCTGGCTTGGACTTGTAGTGCAGCTGTCAGTAGTCAATTTGTCCTATTGCTGACATTACCTTGGCTGGCTGGGATCTGTAGTTCAGCTATACCTATCCTCACTGTGCTGCGCCCTGTGTACGTGGTGCCTTTTTTTAAAAAAAAAAAAAAAAAAAGCACCAGTTACACACATACTCTATACATCTACCCCCAAATATGCTGTCAGTAGTCAATTTGTCCTGTTGCTGACACTCTCTTGGCTGGTTGGGATCTGGAGTTCAGCTATACAGTACATATCCTCACTGTGCTGTGTCCTGTGCACGTGGTTTGCTGCCCCTGCTGTTTCCTGTCCATTTCCGTGTTGTTTCCATCATTTTATGAGGTTTCCAGGTTTTCACGCAACCTTCCCTGTGCAGAGCTTTGGTATCCTGCAAAAATGCTCGAGTTTGCCATTGACTTCAATGGGGTTCGTTACTCCAAACGACCACCCGAGCATCGGGAAATATTCCTCTCGAGTATCGAGCATTTTAGTACTCGCTCATCTCTAGTGATAATGTTACAAGATGCCACAAGCCCTTTAATGCTAGAATTGCCAAAAATAGCAGAAAGGCCCAGCAACGTCTTTTAACAGAAACTGATGATAACTAATGCCATAAAAATACATTAGTTGTCATCAGGTGTCCTATCCTTTTTTTCCCACTCACTATCAGGCTGTACAGCAGGACACTGCAAGATGTATTCCACTGTATGGCCTGTCCGGTGATCCAGCAGCTTTGCTACTGTGCCAGAGGAAAATGTCACCGGAATGCCAAATGAGTGTAAACCCGGCCTTGGAAAAAAAAAAGTACAACAGAAGAATATGTTATAAAACAGAATATTATCTTAAACATAAAAATTTAATTTTTCACAATATCATAAATTTACATATTTATATGGACCAACAAAAGGTTCTATTGTACAGAAATAATGGAGACTTCCTTTTTGCAAACATTAATAAAGTTATGTTTTTATTGCTTTTGCAGAATGATTTACAGAATATATACTGTACCTACACCTAAATACAGGGGCGTAGCTAATGTCTCTGGTGCAAGAGGTCAACTTGGGCCCCCCCTTCCTTGACCAAGTGATGTTATATATATACAGTGAGTCCAAGAAGTATTTGATCCCTTGCTGATTTTCTTTGTTTGCCCACTAATAAAGACATGATCATTCTATACTTTTAATGGTAGATGTATTCTTACATGGAGAGACAGAATATTAAATAGAAAATCCAGAAAATAAATCTAAGGAATATATATTAATTGATTTGTATTTCATGGAGTGAAATAAGTATTTGATCCCTTAGTATTCATTAGCAGTTCTGGCTTTTACAGACCAGTTAGACACTCCCAAGACCAGTTAGATTCACATCCTGCAGTGCCCGAAAGGTACCCCTGCTGAAGAGAGCACATGTGGAGGCGCGCCTCAAATATGCCAATGATCATTTGAAAGATGAACCAAGTTATTGGGAGAAGGTTTTGTGGTCAGATGAGACCAAAATTTAACTTTTTGGCCTCAACTCCACCCGCTATGTGTTGAGGAAGAAAAATGCTGCCTATGACCCCAAGAACACTGTGCCCACCGTCAAGCATGGAGGTGGAAGCATAATGTTTTGGGGGTGTTTCTCTGCCAAGGGTACAGGGCTACTTCACCGCATCACTGGGAAGATGGATGGAGCTATGTACCGCACAATCCTGAGGGACAACCTCCTCCCCTCTGCCAGGGTTCTGAAAATGGGCCGTGGTTGGGTCTTCCAACATAACGACCCTAAACATACAGCAAAGGCAACAAAGGATTGGCTCAAGAAAAATCACATTAAGGTCATGGAGTGGCCCAGCCAGTCGCCAGACCTCAATCCGATCGAAAATCTATGGAGGGAGCTGAAGGTCAGAGTTGCCAAGCGACAGCCCACCAACCTTCATGATTTAGAGAGAATCTGCAAAGAAGAGTGGGCCAAAATTCCCCCTGGTGTGTGTGCTAAACTTGTGGTTAACTACAACAAACGAAGGCTTTGCCACTAAGTATTGAGTGTGTTTGGCAAGAGGGATCAAATACTTATTTTCCTCATTGAAATACAAATTAATTAAAATATATTCTTTAAAATTATATTCTGGATTTTTTTCTTGATATTCTGTCTCTCCATTTTAGAATATATCTACCATTAAAAGTGCTAAAGGATAGTGTCTTTATTAGTGGGCAAACAAAGAAAATCAGCAAGGGATCAAATACTTCTTGGACTCACTGTATATATATATATATATATATATATATATATATATATATATAAAATCTCAAGACTGATATTACCAATAATACCAGTATATAATAAATATTTTCACCGTAAATATTACCACCATACTGTTACTAACCAAATCCTGTATACAGGGCCATATTTGGCACTAGGCACCCGTGGTCCGGTGCCTAGGGCGGCACCCGCAGGATTATTTAGAAAAAAAAACAAAAAACTCACGGGTGCCTAGTTCGCGCCGGGAGGGGGGGGGGGGTGATGGAGCGGCCGGGAGCAGGATGGGCAGGCAGGCTGGTTCCCTTCCCACATGCAGCGCCGAGGTCCGAGGTCCGGGGTGCGGGGTCCGGGGGTGAGCTTCCGGCACACACAGACTGACAGAGGCCCGAAGCTCACAGCTGCAGCCCCGCGGTCCCGAATCTTCTCTCCTGCTAGGCGGCGCTCACGTGATGTGACGTCATCGCCGAGCAGGAGAGAAGATCCGGGACCGCGGGGCTGCAGCTGTGAGCTTACGGCCTCTGTCAGTCTGTGTGTGCCGGAAGCTCACCCCCGGACTCGCACCCCGGACCCCGGACCTCGGCGCTGCATGGGGGGAGGGAACCAGCCTGCCTGCCCATCCTGCTCCCGGCTGCTCCGTCTCCCCCCCAGCCTCTCCCCCTACCCCCAGCCTCTCCCCTGCCCCTCAGCCTCTCCCCCTACCCCTCAGCCTCTCCCCTGCCCCCCAGCCTCTCCCCCTGCCCCCCAGCCTCTCCCCCTACCCTCAGCCTCTCCCCTGCCCCCCCAGACTCTCCCCTGCCCCCCCCAGCCTCTCCCCTGCCCCCTAGCCTCTTCCCTACCCCCCAGCCTCTCCACCTAACCCTCAGCCTCTCCCCTGCCCCCCAGCGTCTCCCATGACCCCAGCCTCTCTCCCTGCCCCCCCCAGCCTCTCCCCCTGCCACCCAGCCTCTCCCCTGCCCCCCAGCCTCTCCCCCTGCCCCCCAGCCTCTCTCCCTGCCCCCCAGCCTCTCCCCTGGTCCCCAGCCTCTCTCCCCTGACCCCCTAGCCTCTCTCCCCTGACCCCCCAGCCTCTCCCCTGACCCCCCAGCCTCTCCCCCTAACCCTCAGCCTCTCCCCTGCCCCCCAGCCTCTCCCCTGCCCCCCAGCCTCTCCCCTGCCCCCCAGCCTCTCCCCTGGTCCCCCAGCCTCTCTCCCCTGACCCCCCAGCCTCTCCCCTGACCCCCAGCCTCTTCCCCTAACCCTCAGCCTCTCCCCTGACCCCCCCCCCCCCAGTATAGTGTGCAGAGCCTGTGTACCATTGGGGTCTCAATGGGTCAGTGTATTGTTTGCGGTAGTGTACTGACACAGCCCTGCGGTTACTACAGTACACTAGCGCAAACTTTTAAACTAGGACCCAACTACAAGAGCTGCAGGCACTACAACTCCCAGCATATCCTGAGGGCTGTAGACTGTCAGTAAATGCTGGGAGTTGTAGTGCCTGCAGCTGTTGTAGTTGGGTCCTAGGTGCATTATACACTGGAGGCTTTGTGGGAGATCAGAATACATAGATCTGTGGGGGCTCAGTGTAGGGAAGTGACCCCAGAACAGCACTAATAGGGGATAGAACAAAAACATCTCCCCCTATCCCCTATTAGTAATGTTGTGGAGTCAGTTCCCTACACTGAGCCCTCACAGATCTATGTATTCTGATCTCCTACAACGCCTCCAGGACCCAACTACAACAGCTGCAGGCACTACAACTCCCAGAACAGTCTGCAGCCCTCAGGATATGCTGGGAGTTGTAGTGCCGTTGTAGTTGGGTCCTAGGTGCATTATACACTGAATGCTTTGTGACATAAGTATACATAGATCTGTAGGGGCTCAGTTTAGGGAAGTGACTCCAGAACATCACTAATAACATATAGGGGGAGATGTTTTTGTTCTATGCCCTATAAGTGCTGTTCTGGGGTCACTTCCCTGCACTGAGCCCCCACAGATCTATGTATTCTTATATGCCACAAAGCATTCAGTGTATAGGACCCAACTACAACAGCTGCAGGCACTACAACTCCCAGCATGTACTGACAGTCTGCAGCCCTGTGCTGGGAGTTGTAGTACAGCAGTACAATCCTCTGATAGCTGCCGCTGTAGCCAGATGTATTACTGGACCTTCAGGGCTGATGGTTGTCACCCACAGATTGCAGCCACCAGGAGCCTCTGCACACAGTGATTTATTACAGGGTTGTCCTCTCAGAGACTAAAACTCCCAGCATACCCTGAGAGCTGTATAAATAGAGGGTGTTCTGAGATTTGTCACAGATACAGATGAATTCAGGAAAGGAGCGGGTCAGCATGTCGTGTCTCACTGGTTGTATATTGGTGGGCCCCAGGTGCCCCAGTCCAACACTGGACAGAACCGGTCCCCAAACTAAGACGTCCCCGGCCTTCTTCCTTCCTCCATCACGTCTGTTTGATGAGAACAGCGGGCATCAAGCGGAGCGGCACCCAAGTGCCAGGGTCGGGGGGGGGGGCACCTCTGCGTGCAAAGTGCCTAGGGCAGCATGAACTCTAAATACAGGCCTGCCTGTATACTGAGACCAATATTGCTAGTAATACCAGTATACAAGGGGCAAATACAAATATTACCGCCACACCACAACCACTACCATCGCCACCATATTGTTACTGACCAAATCCAGTATACTAAATCCAATAAAACACAGTACCAGATAACAAGCGCAGCCGGCGGCCACATTGACTTAAATGAGCAGGACGGAGTCATTATGTGACAACGTTCTGCTCATTTGCGGGACGCACGCGGCTTTTGTGCAGGACTCAAAAGCGTAGTCGACTACGCTTTTGAGTCCTGCACAAAAGCCGTGGCTAGAATTCTTGTGTTTAGTCTGTTTTTTTTAAGGAGACTGGACATCAGATAAACTACCGTTCAAAAGTTTGGGGTCACCCAAACAATTTTGTGTTTTCCATGAAAAGTCACACTTCTTCACCACCATAAGTTGTAAAATGAATAGAAAATAGAGTCAAGACATTTACAAGGTTAGAAATAATGATTTGTATTTGAAATAACATTGTTTTTACATCAAACTTTGCTTTCGTCAAAGAATCCACCTTTTGCAGCAATTACAGCATTGCACACCTTTGGCATTCTAGCTGTTAATCTGTTGAGGTAAGCTGGAGAAATTGCACCCCACGCTTCTAGAAGCAGCTCCCACAAGTTGGATTGGTTGGATAGGCACTTCTGGCGTACCATACGGTCAAGCTGCTCCCACAACAGCTCAATGGGGTTCAGATCTGGTGACTGCGCAGGTCACTCCATTACCGATAGAATACCAGCTGCCTGCTTCTGCTGTAAATAGTTCTTGCACAATTTGGAGGTGTGTTTAGGGTCATTGTCCTGTTGTAGGATGAAATTGGCTCCAATCAAGCGCTGTCCACTGGGTATGGCATGGCGTTGCAAAATTGAGTGATAGCCTTCCTTATTTAGAATCCCTTTAACCCTGTACAAATCTCCTACCTTACCAGCACCAAAGCAACCCCAGACCATCACATTACCACCACCATGCTTAACAGATGGCGTCAGGCATTCTTCCAGCATCTTTTCATTTGTTCTGCATCTCACAAATGTTCTTCTTTGTGATCCAAACACCTCAAACTTGGATTAATCCGTCCACAACACTTTTTTTTCAGTCTTCCTCTGTCCAATTTCTGTGTTCTTTTGCCCATCTTAATCTTTTTCTTTTATTGGCCAGTCTCAGATATGGCTTTTTCTTTGCCACTGTGCCCTGAAGCCCAAAATCCTGCAGCCGCCTCTTCACTGTAGATGTTGACACTGGTGTTTTGCGGGTACTATTTAACCCTTTAAGGACATGGCCCATTTTCGTTTTTACGTTTTCGGTTTTTCCTCCTTGTGTTTAAAAGGTCATAGCACTTGCATTTTTCCACCTAGAAACCCACATGACCCCTTATTTTTTGCGTCACTAATTGTACTTTGCAATTAAGGGCTGAATTTTTGCATAAAGTACACTGCGAAACCAGAAAAAAATTCAAAGTGTGGTGAAATTGAAAAAAAAAACGCATTTCTTTTATTTGGGGGAAATGTGTTTTTACGCCATTCACCCTGGGGTAAAACTGACTTGTTATGCATGTTCCTCAAGTCGTTACGATTAAAACGATATATAACATGTATAACTTATATTGTATCTGATGGCCTGTAAAAAATTCAAACCGTTGTTAACCAATATACGTTCCTTAAAATCGCTCCATTCCCAGGCTTATAGCGCTTTTATCCTTTGGTCTATGGGGCTGTGCGAGGTGTCATTTTTTGCACCATGATTTGATCTTTCTATCGGTACCTTGATTGCCCATATACGTCTTTTTGATCGCTTTTTATTAAATTTTTTCTGGATTTGATGCGACCAAAAATGCGCAATTTTGCAATTTGGGTTTTTTTTGCGCTGACGCCGTTTACCGTACGAGATCAGGAAGGTGATTAATTAATAGTTCGGGCGATTACGCACGCGGCGATAGCAAACATGTTTATTTATTTATTTGTTTGTTTACTTTTATTTAAAACCTGGGAAAAGGGGGGTGATTCAGACTTTTATTAGGGGAGGGGGCTTTTTACTATTAACAACACTTTTTTTTTTTTTTTACACATATACTAGAAGCCCCCCTGGGGGACTTCTAGTATATACACTGTGATCTCTCATTGAGATCTCTGCAGCATAGATATGCTGCAGAGATCCATGAGATCGGCACTCGTTTGCTTTCGGCTGCTGCAGCCGAAAACGAACGAGTGCCGAGCCGAGGACGGCGCCATCTTGGACGCGTCCCCGGCCGGCATCAGTAACGGAGATCGCTCCTCCGGGACAAGGTCCCGGAGGAGCGATCTCCCCCACTAGACACCAGGGAAACGTTGCCTCTGGTAATCGGAGGCAGCTGTCAACTTTGACAGCTGCCTCCGATTAGCTAATTAGCGGGCACGGCGATCAGACCGTGCCCGCTAATAGCGGCGGTCCCGGGCTACACGCGGCACCCGGGATCGCGGCACTTCAAAGCGGGGCCGCCGCGCGGCCCCGCTTTGAAGTGCAAGTGAGGACATAGGACGTACCGGTACGTCCTATGTCCTTAAGAGGTTAATGAAGATGCCAGTTGGGGACCTGTGAGGCGTCTGTTTCTCAAACTAGAGACTCTAATGTGCTTATCTTCTTGCTTAGTTGTGCAACGCGGCCTCCCACTTCTTTTTCTACTCTGGTTAGAGCCTGTTTGTGCTGTCCTCTGAAGGGAGTAGTACACACCGTTGTAGGAAATCTTAAATTTCTTAGCAATTTCTCGCATGGAATAGCCTTCATTTCTAAGAACAAGAATAGACTGTTGAGATTCAGATGAAAGTTCTCTTTTTCTGGCCATTTTGAGCGTTTAATTGACCCCACAAATGTGATGCTCCAGAAACACAATCTGCTCAAAGGAAGGTCAGTTTTGTAGCTTCTGTAACAAGCTAGACTGTTTTCAGATGTGTGAACATGATTGCACAAGGGTTTTCTAATCATCAATTAGCCTTCTGAGCCAATGAGCAAACACATTGTACCATTAGAACACTGGAGTGATAGTTGCTGGAAATGGGCCTCTATACACCTATGTAGATATTGCACCAAAAACCATTTGCAGCTAGAATAGTCATTTACCACATTAGCAATGTATAGAGTGTATTTGTTTAAAGTTAGGACTAGTTTAAAGTTATCTTCATTGAAAAGTACAGTGCTTTTCCTTCAAAAATAAGGACATTTCAATGTGACCCCAAACTTTTGAACTGTAGTGTATATAGTATAGTCTTACAGCATGATAACTAAAAAAAAATAATAATAATGAATGTAAATTGCAAACTTGCTTTATATTACATCTACTGTTGATTTAGATTTTAAAAAATTATAATGACAGTGACTCTTTAAGGAAGGGACACCCTTACTTGCAAGATTGCGTAAAAAAATAAATAAAGTAAAACTAAGCCCCCAAGTGCGCCCTCTACCTTCACAGTTTAGTAATACCGTAACAAACAGTGACATTTTTTATTGCTCATATTCACTTCTTAGAGGCTTCTCTCAGTCAAGTTCCTGACATCAGCTAGTGTCATTACTCTGCATGTGCCAGGTTCTACACTAAAAGCTGGCCTTGTACGGGAAGATGCACAAACCAATCTGATGCTACATGGTGTTTGCTGACTGCTGGTTAAGACGCACACAAGTTGTATACATTATCTAACCCAAATTTTACATTTCTTTCTAGAATTAGTATTGTACAATCATTCTGTAAGATTTGGATCTTCAATTCTACCCAAAGTAAGATTTGTTTTGTTCCATTATGTATGTATTGCATTACTAGTCAACAGGTTTATTGAGGTGAAGCACCAGTATTTTGATACAGAAAGGCAAATCTCCTGCATAGAGTTAATAATATAATTCAGAAGGAAGCTTAGGTGCTTTCTATCTGCTAGTAAATCTTTTAAATTCTAATTATAAAATACAGCATATGCACGGCACTTCTAAGCCCTCCTTTATGACAGTACCACTTGAAAAGTGTGACAGGTAAAATAATAACTCCACTATATGAAGTTGAGTTGAAAGACCACAGTGAAAACAAACACTCTTAGAGTCCAATTTATAAATGCTCTTATGTTCTTTTTGGGAATTCATCTGCTCCATAGAATGACAGAAGAAAGGAAATGTTATAAAATATAAAGGCAATAATAGTAAGAAGCAAACTGTGAAGGCTAATAAAAACGTACATGAATTGCGCTATTTTTATATAATTAAATGGGTTGTCCAGGCAGGGGGCTTTTTAAGATATTTCCAGGAAGGGGGTTATTGAAAAAAATAAACTACACTTCACACACCAATGGTATCTCACCGCTCTGAAGAAAAAGTCGTTAATCCAGCACTTGAAGCAGAGAAGTTTGTTTATTTTTCCAATGCCAAATATACAATCAACAACTAAGTGCAGTGACCCCACAGGACGTGTTTCAAGCGCATGCGCGCTCTTGATCACCCAAGTTTCCCTTGTGAACAACTTCCTAAGTAATCACCTCCACAGGTGTACATAAACAGGTGCACAGGTCAACTCTTAAAAAACATTACATTTGTTGCGGTAGCAATAACAAGAATGCATACAAGATGAAATAGAAAACATACTATATGCATGATCCAAAAAACACACATATGCGTATAAAACGTTACAAATGTAAGTATAAGTGTGTAAATGTCTCCCAAGCGCATAACATATTATGATAAGTAATATTATTGAGATGATACCATCTTTTTCAGTATTCATAACCTTGCTATTAGGGAGACAAGTGGATCATGCACAGAGGGAGAATGTTTCCCATATATATAGTATAACTTTAATTTGTATAATAAATAATGACAATAAAAAATTTTATACTTCACTATGAGAATAATGCTGGATATAGTGAGTAGCCAGCCATTCAAATATGATAATGCTACATAGACTAAATTAGTCACTAATAATTGCTAGCATATGAAAAAGCGCAAACAGTGCAACTATTGATATTGTGCGAACATACTCTAGTCAAAAAATTGAATTAATCACTAATGATTACTACTATGTGGAAAGACGCAAATAGTATAAATGGTTTAATGTGAACATGTTCTAACACGGGAATCTGATGATAAGTGTCAAAATTAATTAGATGAATAGAGAAGCACTGGTGCTTTGCCAAGCTATAATGTTAACAAATAGTTACTTAATAATGATACATAAGTTCTCTGCGTATGTTCATGCCATCAGGGGTTCTCGTACCCAAGATGTACTGCCAGTAAGCTCCACAATTTTTTAAGTGTTTTTCTGTGTCACCTCCTCTGGCTTTTATATTTATCTCACCACTCTGCCCTTAGGGCCAGTTCACACGGGGTAAAACTGCCGGAAATACACCAGCCTCTGTGTCATACAGGAAGTCTATGGAAGGGCTCGCGCACCTCTGCTCTCCACACCTTGCATCCAGTTTGGCGGGGGTTCAAACTAGTGACACGGGGAGCATCTAGGGGGTTAAGTAACTTAGATAGGATTTATCTCTGCTCCTGGGCCTGCCCTGTCATTTTTCTGTCCTTTTGACATACATATATGCCAAGTGTTTGGGAAGGGGTTGTACCTGTCATCTGATGTTTTCCTGACTTTATATTTGCACTCAAGATGGTTGAGTAATTATTTTTAAAGTTGCATAAAAAAAATTAAAAAATCCAGCAAGGGGTTAACAGAGGGTTCTTTTTCAAGTTTTAGAATGGAGCACTAAAAAATACTTACTATTTGTCAGGAACGGGGAGGCAGGGACAAGACGACAGTGAGCCCTGATGCTGAACCCACCAACTGTCCCTACCTACTTGCCTCAAACGGCCCTAGGCGGCCGTGGACAACCACAAAGATGTTGGCTGTACTAGATACGTGCACACAGAACAAGACAGACAAACAAACACAATATCGGATAGTCAAACAAGCAAGGTCAGAACCAAACGAAGTACAAAATCAGGTAAAAATCGGATAGTCAAAAAGTCAAGCAAGAGATCAGGTAAAGTCGAGCAAGCAGAGGGAGTTAGGACAGGGATCACAGGAATAGACAGGGGGAGCTGGGACCAGGATATGAAACCTAATAGCCAGTGCTGGGAGACTGCCTCATCTTTATTTTATGATGACCAAGAGCCCGTTCCAGATGCCCATAGGACCAGCGCTCTGATCTTCCAGGTTCCAGACAGACAGAGAAACCAGTCAGTCAAAAGACTTAGGGCCCTATTACACCAACAGATTATCTGACAGATTTTTTTGAGCCTCTTTTCAAATTCATCCCGGGCTTTGGCTTAAAAAAATCTGCCAGATAATCTGTTGGTGTAATAGGGCCCTTACTCAGCTGTATAAATCAAGGTTACCAGTGATCAGTTTAACTCCTGCATTGCTAGGAAGCTGAGAAGCAAGTGAGTGTGTCACACAAAAGTAAAAAAAAGGCCCAGTTCACACCAGGCTACTGCACATTCCTGACACTATGCTCCTTAAAATGGCACAAAAAGCTGTGTAAATCCAGTCAGAATCTCAAAATGATATATATATATATATATATATATATATATATATATATTTCAGATCCAAGTAGATTATGACTTGGCTAAGATGTAACTGTTCAACTAGCAAAATAAAGTTGTGACCTGTTATTTTTTTCTGTTATCTTTTGCAGGGAGAATATTTCATATTTTTGGAGCTTTTGAATGAAAATAATTATAAAGTTGCCTGTGCAAACTTCACTGTTTACAGTCATCGTCTAGATTAATTACGGGACAATTATGGAAGTAAAATCTATATTAAAATGTCGGAATGTAATCATATTGTGAACTAATCTGAACACAGCCTTACCAGTAGTAAAGCAATTTTTTACTGTGATCTATTGTGATGTATCCTTTTAAGAAATTATTCCAACATTCCCAGCCTATTC
Organism: Dendropsophus ebraccatus; assembly: GCF_027789765.1. Classification (NCBI taxonomy): domain Eukaryota; kingdom Metazoa; phylum Chordata; class Amphibia; order Anura; family Hylidae; genus Dendropsophus; species Dendropsophus ebraccatus. The sequence continues at coordinate 98,562,330 of NC_091455.1, read as the reverse complement.
CAATCAGTTCTCCTTATACATTCCTCAAGGGACACTGATATAGTAGAAAACAGATTAACCTCTTTCCGTCATCATTCCCATTTTTATTTTTTTCACTTTGTTTTTTTCTTCCTCATTCGAAGATCCATACACTTTTATTTTTTTATAAAATGTTATGTGGTTTCTATTTTGCAGGACAAGTTGTACTATATATTGGCACCCTTCATTTTACAATATATTGATAAAACATTAAAGTGACTCTGTACCCATAATCTGCCCCCTCCTAACCACTTGTACCTTTGGGAGGCTGCTTTTAATACAATATCTGTCCTGGGATCCGTTCGGCAGGTGATGCAGTTATTGTCCTAAAAAATACTTTTAAACTTGCAGCCCTGTGTCAAATTAGGGTGGCCTAGAGTGTGTGTGCCCTAGACCTGCACCGCCCCTCCGTCCAGCCTCCACACCCTCTTCACCATTAGGAAAGCCCCTGAGCAGTTTTTTTCTATTTATCGCTTGTCTGTAAACTGCACAGGAACCTTAACGATCCAACACATGTGCAGTGTTCTTACAGGTGATAAATAGGAAAATACCTGCCTGGGGCATTCCTAATGATAAAGAGGGCGGGGAGGAGGGATGGAGGGGTGGTGCAAGCATAATGCACACACACTCTAGGCTACGCCAATTTGACACAGGGCCGCAAGTTTATAAGTTGTTTTTTAGGACAATAACTGCATCACCTGCCGAGCGGATCCCAAGACAGATCTGGGATTAAAGGCAGCTCTCCGAAGGTACAAGTGGTTTGTGGGGGGCAGATTGTGGGTACAGAGTCGCTTTATGAAAATTATTTGTGAAATTGTGAAACTGGAAAAAACAATGCTGTAAATGCTTTATTTTTACAGCATTTCCCGTACAGTGACATGTTATTGTTCTGTCCATCAGTTATAACAATACCAAATTTATATAGTTTTTGTTTATTTTTAACTATCTTTAAACAATAAAAAAGTAAAAAATATTTTGTATCTCCAAATTCTGACCCCATATCTATCTTTAGTTTTTATCAGTACCCTCTTTTTCCAGTAACAAAAAATCATGTTATGGCATTGGGTGTTTCTTTTTTATTTACATGCTTATGATTGCTACCTTACAAACATTATGTTTATTTAAATAATACACCAAAGTATAAACACTTTTTGTATTTTAAATAGTATGGCAGCAACACTCTCCAAAGTTCGATCTCTGTGCAGTAATCCTCTTTTCATTACAGAGAGGCCAGAAGAGATTTCTGCTTGTCTAGGAGAGTCCAGAATTAGAATTATAAAGATGGATTTTAAAGTAAAAAAAATGAAATTGGCAGCTGCCAGAATTAGATGTAGATTCTATCTACAGCTTGCTCCCAGGGGTGTAGATTATAAGTAGCACCAAGTGTACTTACTGTTGAGGATTACTCTAAGGGTGAGACCATGCATTTATATTTTTGTTCTGCTGTATTATAACATACTGATATACACTGACTGCAGCTTAGCTGCATCATAGTATAAGTTAGGGCCCCCATACACTTTCAATAACTGATGTCCGAATGATTTAACACTGAATGATTTTGGTACTTTGCCTTAAAGGGGTTATCCGGTATGAGAAAATTTTATTTAAATAATATCATTTTCTAATATAGTGTTGTCACTAATATTACTGGCTTCAGTGTGGTTTTGCATGTTTCACTCCTAAGAGGTAATGGAAAGTGGAAGAACTACAAAATGTGTATTGTCTTCAGCTCCCTGACTCCTCCTTCTTTTCTGAGACAATGCATCATTCTCTATAACAAGAGGCTTGGATGGATCTTATCTCTGAGCTTAACACCCCCCCCCCCCCTGAGTGATGTCACGAAATCTGAACAGCCTCTCAAGCCTATGTCACCATCTTCCTGTCATATACACAGCTACATACATACTGGTACATTTAGGCAGGGTGAGGAGTGATTACAGAATGCTGCCTTGTGATAACTTATGCAGAGAAGACCTCAGTCATTGTGCAATAGTCTGCATTGAAATGAAATGTTCTGCTGTAGCCAGCAAACTGGTAGAAGTGCTGGGGAAGAAAAGTAAGCAGGGTGGGAGGACTGTGATCAGCAGCTGAGGAAAGGCAATGCATACAGGGAATTGTAGTACTAAACAACTGCTCAACCATGATTAAAAAAAACTGAACTAAGACCCCCAAAACAAATAATAATAATGCTATCTGCTTCTGTGGCATCTATATATATCGGAGTACCCTTTTAAGGTCCATTTATAGGCCCACTATATCTGAAGGTCATTTTTAAGGACAATGTAAATGTGTGCCAGTAGCCTAGCCCATTGAATAGACTCTAGCATGAAAAGTTCATGTGGCTTGTCCCTGTAGGTAATTGTTTTCTAAACTAAACAAATATGTTAGCATCCTTATTTAGTCACGGACTCTTTATATGGACTATGTTTACAGTTAACTGCTATTTAGTGTATGTCTAAGTAACCAAATTAGAAGATATAGAGCAAGACGACAAGTTTTCAGCTTTACAAATTACTATTGCTGTCGAGAAGAGAGGTTTCTGTTAGGGAAATATGAACACTGACCAGGAAAGAGTGACTCGAGCAAAATGGACTGGCACTGATATCTATTTTAGCGTTAAGTCCTCTGATTTAGTTAAAAATGTTGTGTTGGCATTGCTGTTTTTCTATTCTTCTTCATTTAAAGCAGATGTTCACCTTAAAGAACACTTTACAGTTTAAATATGAATGTATTATTACTAGAGATGAGCGAACCAGGTTCGGGTTCGAGTTGATCCGAACCCGAACGTTCGGTATTTGATTAGCGGTGGCTGCTGAACTTGGATAAAGCTCTAAGGTTGTCTGGAAAACATGGATACAGCCAATGACTATATCCATGATTTCCACATAGCCTTAGGGCTTTATCCAAGTTCAGCAGCCACCGCTAATCAAATGCCGAAAGTTCAAGTTCGGATCGACTCAAGCATGCTCGAGGTTCGCTCATCTCTAATTATTACCTAAATCTGCATTCAGTTTTTGTTTGGTTGCTGGTGGATCCGCCGCAGGTACAGATTCTTTTTTTATGCTGCATATAGCATTACATAATTTAAATGTTTTTGACAAAACTGGTACAAATTTAGCCATCTCCAAACATATGGCAGTGCCACAACATCTTGGGTTGCAATGCATGAGTGCCCACCTGTATTGTACAGGAAGCCGACAATGGAGCTGCACTCTCCATTGTGTGCACCAACATGTCTGTGCGGCTGCTATTCAATGAATGGTGGCCACACAAAACTGACATGTCAGTTTTTCATGCGGCTGGTTGGAATCCCGGCCAGAGCATATACTATGTGTGTACGCTCCGGCCAGCATTCCATTCTTTCAAAAACAATGAATGTTTTGCATAAATTACGCCCGTTGTTGCAAATTGCAACAACGGCTGTGATTTATGCAAAACATACGTTGTGTGAACATGGCCCAATAGTGTATGTACAGGAGCAAGGGACTCTTGTCTTTAACAGGAGTCCTTGTAAGTGTTTCCATGGGAAAAACACAGCAACCACTGAACTCAAGGATATCAGCGACAAAAAAAATCAATGGAGTACTCACTCAAGAGTCTCCACTGATACATTGCCCCCTATAAAGCATGTACATGAGCAGGAATTGTTGTCAAAGGCACAAGTCCTTTTATGCATTTTTAACATAAGAAATTCAACCCAAGCAGGCATCCCAACTAGTTGAACATGGTCCATTAACCTCTTAGGGACATATGCCGTGCCCATACATCATATGTTCCCAAGAGGCGTTCAGAGGGGGGCCGCACCGCGACCCCGCTCTGAACTGACGGATCCCAACTGCTATCTGCAGCACGGGACCGTGGCTATAAGCGGGAGCAGTCCGATCGCCGCTCCCGCTAATTAACACCGTTGGATGCAGCTGTCAAACATGACAGCTGCATCTAACAGTGTTAAATGCAGCCCATCCCTGGGGTCTAGTGGCGGATCCTCCCCACGCGATGCGATCGCGGAGGGGGGATCCCTTCATCTTACCGGGCCGGGCCTCAGCGACGTATTGACACTGATCCCGGCTCGGTATTCTATTGTATTGGCCTGCAGCAGGCCAAAGCAATAGAGCACCAATCTCATGGATCGGTGCTGTGTTACACAGCTACACTGATCTCTATGAGAGATCAGTGTAGCTGTATTAGAAGTCCCCCAGGGGGACTTCAAATTAAAGTGAAAGTGAAGAAAAAAGAGTTTCCATTAATAAAAAGCCCCCTCCCCTAATAAAAGTTTGAATCACCCCCCTTTTCCCATTTTATTAATAAAAATAAATAAATAAACATGCTTGGTATCGTCGCATGTGTAATCGCGCAAACTATTAATTTATCACATTCCTGAATTGGTCACATCAAATCCAGAAAACTTGTAATGAAAAGTGATCAAAAAGTTGCATATATGCAAATCAAGGTACCGATAGAAAGAACACATAATGGTGCAAAAAATGACACCTCAATCAGCCCAATAGATCAAAGGATAAAAGCGTTTGAGCCTGGGAATATAGCAATTTTAGGGAATGTTTTTTTGCTGTAGAAGGTTTTATTTTTTAAAAAGCCATCAAATAATATAAAAGAAATTTGGGAAAATTAGTCGACAGCAGAGAGCAAAGAACAAAGGATTACACAGCAGGACCTGTGTGAAAGCTGCTATTCAGAGGTCAGAGAGATCAGTGCTGACCTCAGAGAAGATAGCCCAGTGATGTAGCTGTAAATTAACTCTTTGTTGTCCTGTTTTGGTGCCTCATCTCCCTCCACCCTTCCCCTCTCCATAGAGAACAATTATGAGACAGGGGGAGAGCTTCAAACAGTTTTCATGATAAAAATGCATTTTCAGCTAATAAACTCAATTACAAAGTTTCCTAAAATCGCCTGTACTTGATTTCTGCAAAAAAAAATTTTAAAAGACAGTGACACTTTAAGCCAATACTTTCCATTGTTAACATTAAACTGTGGTAAGATATTACAATTAATTACTATCGCCCAAGAGCCATGGCAGAACACCTTCTCTCCTCAGACTTCAGATCCATCTACTTTTCAATGGAATATTGGAATTTGTGCACTTACATGATTCCAAATGTAAAGGAGCAAATTGAAATAATCCAACAATGCAAGAGAAACAAATGGATGGCACTGCCTCAGTCCCAATGTGTTAGGTATACCGTCAGACCACCAACAGAAAACAGCCCAGGTGGTTCTCAATCATAACATAAGCATGTCCAAAACTTCACAAAAGAGCAAAAAAGACGACGGCACTCACCAGCTTAGTGTGATCATCCGGCTTTATTGGACAAACGTGGTGCAGAGGAGTAAGAAGTCAGGCCTGACTTCTTACTCCCCTGCACCTCATTTGTCCAATAAAGCCGGATGATCACACTGAGCTGGTGAGTGCCACAGTCTTTTTTTGCTCTTTTTGTCAGGAAATTGAAATAATATTGCTCTATTTAAGCAGGTATCACCTATAGAGTGGATGTTAGATTAGTGCAATTATTGCCAGAATATATGTGTTTATTCCGTGCACTTGCTAGGGAACTGTATTTACACACCTACTGTAAAACATTCTGAACTTGTTCATCTGCCAGCTCAGTTTTTGACATCTGTACTATGCAAAAAAAAAAAAGACATCACCAGTGTGACGTTTTGCTTACAGCACAATAGTTTCTCACTTCATTGAATGACATTGCTTACTATTACCCCTCCAAACCTCCAGATACTACAGTATTGTAACACAAGCATTTGCCAACAACTTTATATCTTATTTAAAACACTAAATATTTGCCAAGAAAATCTGATTCCCAAAGACATTAATCAACACATCTTACAAGAGGATCTATGAAATACTCATCCAAGAGCATGGCTAAAATAATTCATGAGTATATTTAGTGGTGACCATTGCTTATAGCTTACTTCATTATTCCAATAGAAGGGGTGCATTTTAAAGGAGTTTTCCAAGAGGAAGTGCATATGACCACTGTGGCCAGCAAATAGCTGCATGTAACAAGGACACTTCCACTCAGGAAGCAGCAGCAGTGCTGGAGTAGGAGTGAGAAAAAGGCTGTGTACTTTTTACTGCTTCTACCATCCACTGCTTGTTGGACCAATTTCCATTTTTGCATTTTCGCTTTTTCCTCCTTGTGTTTAAAAAGCCATAGCACTTGCATTTTTTCACCTAGAAACCCACATGAGCCCTTATTTTTTGCGCCACTAATTGTACTTTGCAATGACAGGCTGAATTTTTGCATAAAGTACACTGCGAAACCAGAAAAAAATTCAATGTGTGGTGAAATTGTTTTTTGTTTTTACGCTGCTCGCCCTGGGATAAAATTGTCTTGTTATATATGTTCCTCAAGTCGTACGATTACAACGATATGTAACTTGTATAACTTGTATGACTTTTAAAAAATTTAAACTTTTTGGAAAAAATATATGTTCGCTCTATTACCATGCTTATCCTTTTATCCTTTGGTCTATGGAGATGTGTCATTTTTTGTGCCATGATCTGTACTTACTATTGGTACCTTAATTGCGCATATGCAAATTTTTGATCGCTTTAATTTTTCTGGATTTGATGCAATCAAAAATGCACAATTTTGCATTCTGGAATTTTTTTGTGCTTACGCCGTTTTCCATGCGAGATCAGGAATGAAATAACTTAATAGTTTGGGCGATTACGCACGTGGCGATACAAAACATGTTTGTTTATTTATTTATTTTTATTTATAAAATGGGAAAAGAGGGGTGATTCTAACTTTTATTAGGGGAGGGGGTTATTTATTAATAATAATAATAATAATTTTTACACACATACTAGAAGCCCCCCTGGGGGACTTCTAGTATAACTACACTGATCCCTCATTGAGATCTATGCAGTAGAGTAATACTGCATACATCAATGAGATAGGCATTCTATTGCTTTCGGGGACACGATCTGTGCCACAAAAAAAAACAGGACCCTTCCTAGTGCGGACGAAGATCATGGTTCCCCCAATAGAACTCTATGAGATCCGTGTTTTCACTAATTCCACAGATAACTAGTGTAATACACTGGGGTGATGTGATCAGTGGAAAACACAGGCACGGAAGTAAAAACAGATGCAATCACGGATCGTTTTCCACAGATCATGGATCTAGCTGGCGGGCCTAAATCACAGTCCTTAAAAATCCCTGAATGTGTGAATGAGGCCTTAAGGGCTCATTCACACGATGCATGCCGCTTACGGATGAGGATCACGGCACGGATCCCCTAGCTGGAGCCCCCAACGCCACCACCCGGCCACATAGATGACATAGATGACTCACCTACTCCCAGCGCTGACCGGCTACATGCGCTCACCGGAAGTGGCCTGGACTACACTGCCAGGAGAAGGCATGAAGCCGGTCAGCGTGGGGAGTAGGTAGGTAGTAGATGAGATGAGAGCACATCACGCTCTCCTGTCATCTCTGCAGCCGGGCGGCGGGAGGGGGGGCTGATCCGCACCGCGATCTGCACTGCGACATGTCCAATTTTCTTTTAGCGGTGCGGGTCGTGACATCGATGATGTGAATGGCCACATTCACTTCAATGGGCCCTAAAATTCGCGGATCCGCGTCCAAGGACAATTTTACGGGACGTGTGAATAAGGCCTAAGGGGGCTTCTCCGGACTTTAAAGGGGTTATCCAACGCTACAAAAACATGGCCACTTTTCCCCCTACTGTTGTCTCCAGTTCAGGTGCGGTTTGCAATTAAGCTCCATTTACTTCAATGGAACTGAGTTTCAAAACCCCACCCAAACTGGAGACAACAGTAGGGGCAAAGTGGCCATGTTTTTGTAGCACTGGATAACCCCTTTAATAGATCAGTGGAGGAGGGGAGTGAAAGTGTATGAAGGTTGCTTATTGTAATTTCTATTACTATCACATTTCTAGTGAAAGGACATTTAAGGTGGATGCTGCTTAAAAGTTTCATTACAGTTAACAGAATTATACATACGCACCAAGCAGCACTCAAATAAATGAAAGTGCATTTATAAGATGTTACCTTAGCTTTATCAGCTACCATTCATCTTTTTCTTGGCTTCATCAGTTATTTTATTTATGCAAAATATTTTCATTTCTTTTTATTGATAATTTGAATGAATACTAATATAATATAGAATATTGTGTTCTGGAATTTATGAGATCAATTCTAAAGTGGCTGAGGGTAGCGGCATAAAGTACTCGTGTGGGAGCTAATGACTAGGTGGATAAAAGTTAGCTTACAGCCACACAACAACACATACTGAGCAATGATCATTACTCACAATTTACAACTTGACAGGTAAACTGAAAGGATCTCAGCTTACTTTACTTTAGAAATAAAATATTTAATAGCACCTATCTTATATTTATAGACAATGTCTAATATTTACAGCTTAAATATATGTCTGATATTAAAAGGTAATTAAAGATCAAAGAGTCCAAATCTCATTTTCACTCTACTTTAAGGGCATAATAAACCATGGCCACTTGTTCCCAAGACAATGGGAAATTCACATTGTTTGTATGGAACAATGAAGCGAATACTCTAAAAACTATTCCAGGGCAAAGCTTAAAGAGTTTGTCCAGGTAGAGGTATTTTTTATATAGTGCCCAGGAAAGTAGGAGGTAAAAAAGAAACATACAGAACCACACAGCTCCAGTCTCCATTGCAGCAGGCTTCCAGGTTTGGGACCAGGATGTCACAGGCTTCAGTCGCTTAGACAAAACATCCCTGTGGCCACTGATTCGCTGAGCAGGCCAGCGACATCACCTCACCAAATCCAGCTGCCTGCTGCAATCCATACCGGAGCTGTGTGATCAATGTCCCAGCAGGGGAAGCAAGTTTATGTTTTTTTTTTTTACTTCTTACCTTCCTGGGCAGTATGCAAAAATACATGGACAACCCCTTTAAAACATTACTGTCTGTAAATTAACTTTTGACATTTTGCTTCGATCACTAGATGCCTGGGAGCAGCATGTGTCTGTGCACTCAATCTAATTATTTGCAGGAGATGGGCTCCATTATACATCTGTAATCCTATATCTAATGATGGGGCGGGCTCTAAACTTTTGGCTTTGGAAATTTTATCACCTGACACTTTTGTTATGCTCACAATTCAGAAATGAAGGGGTCTTGAGGAAGCTCTAAGTAGCAAAATTCTACAAGGATCATTGTTGTAAATGTATTTCATTTTGGATTCAATAAATTTATATTGCACTTTACAAGATCACCATTTCATAAGAGTGGTGGCTTTTTGTAAATTATACATATACCATTATTAAAGGAGTTGTCAGGACAGGGGTGCAGGCCCACCCAACCAATCAGTGACTGAGGCGGGAAACCGCAGCAGTCGCTGATTGACTAAAGGGGCCTGCAACCTCACAGCCCCAGACCCTAGAAGCAACTGCACAGTGGGCACTGATCGGTAAATACCAGCAGTGGTGCTGGAGCCAGGGAGGTAAGTGTTCTTTATTATTTTCAAGCAACCCCTCCCCAGGAATATCTCAAAAAAGACTCATGGGCTCTGGTGCTGGAAGTCCCCACCCCTTGGCAAGCGCAAGCATGTGTTCCCCCATCCCACACACCAGCACCTGCTAACCCCCCTAAAGCCTGTCCCCCCTACAGTGTCCCTAGTACCTTTCTGTCCCCCCACCCCAGTATACTCATTCTCCACACTGTGTTCCCAGTCCCTGCCTGCCTATTCTTCCTAGTATACACATTCTCCAGTCCCTGTCTGCCCCCCTCCCCCTCCTTAGCATAGCTTGGATGTACCCTCTCCCCATAACATTTAAGAGATCATAACTAGTTAGCTGGCATCAGCACAACAGCATGCAGTGGAAGACAGTAGCACAGCACATTAGTAAGAGGGGAGAAGGAGGGGCAGGAATCATTTTTATGTTTGCCTGGTTCCCTTCTTTCTGGTGATTGGTGCTCAGGAGGCAAGGGGCAGGTCAACCAGATGAGCAATAAAGCAGAGAGGTGAGCACTAAGGGCAGAGATCAGGCAGGCCCGAGCCCCCTACTTAGCTCCGGTGTGTGCAGACCAGCAGCAGCTGCATGATTCATGAGTCTGTGTGACCCAAGGATGCGAATGCTGTAGCTACGCCACTGCAACCAGGTATACCTGCTAAAAGGGATAGAGGAAGGAATGGTCAGACCCACAAACTTACATTATGCTGGGTCTCTCACTGGAGACAGGAGCTATGGAGATGCATTGGTGACAAATTTAAAATACACGTGCATTAGGGAAATGACTATGATGCACAGTGCTGCAGGTACACTTTAATGTTAGTTTTATTGTTTGCTGCACCCATACACATTAGACTGTGACTCTGATGGGCACACCCACATCATAGTATTGTCATTTTTTTGTTTGATTACATATTGAGGCTGGGTTCACACTATGTATATTTGAGGCTGTATTTGTGAGGCTGTATAGCATCCAAAACCAGGAGTGGATTGAAAACACAGAAAGGCTCTGTTCACATAATGTTGTAATTGAGTGGATGGCCGTCATTTAATGGCAAATCTTTGCTGTTATTTTAAAACAACGGCTGTTATATTGAAATAATGGAAGTTATTTACAGTTATATGACGGCCATCCACTCAATTTCAACATTATGTGAACAGAGCCTTTCTGTGTTTTCAATCCACTCCTAGTTTTGGTTGCTATGAGGACCTGACTTGAGGACCAAATACTGCCTGAAATATACTGTGTGTGAACCCAGCCTTAGGGTATAAACACACACCGTATACGCAGCGTATTTACTGCTGCGATACGCAGCAAATATGCAACAAATACGCAGCAGATTAGCTCTAAATAACTGAACACAGCATCAAATCTGCACCATCAAATCTGCTGTAGTTGTGCTGCGTATTTGCTGCGTATACGGTGTGTGTGTGTGTGTTTGTACCCTAAGGGCTTATTTCCACATTATATAAAACACAGACCCTATGGAGGGGTAAGCCCTGCAGTGGACTCTGTCCCGCCTGGTATGTTGTATCAATATGATGTCAGGAGCAGGAAGAGTGTTTAAATCTTTGGAGCACTATAATGTAATGGCTATGTCATTACAGTGCTGCGAAGATTTAAACACTATCCCCGCTCCCGGCATCATATTGATACATCATGCCAGGCGGGACAGAGTCCACTGCAGGGCTTACCCCTCCATAGGGTCTGTGTTTTACAGAGAATGGAAATAAGCCTTTGGACTATTGATGATGTCAGATCTATAGGTCCACATCATCTGTTAGTGTTTTTCTATCAATACTTATACTTTGTAACGCTAAATAAAATGAAGAGTGTAAACATAAAAGCATTTTTGCCAACTGAGAAAAGAGTGGATTTGATGTTTTTGAGTTAGAGATGGCTGCAGATAGGAGCCTGGATAAAAGATATGAAAAAAAGGAGAAATCAAAAGGTATCCCTAGTTGGGAACTTAAAAAAGTGTGAACCCATTAACTGTAATTAAGTGTTCTGGTAGCAGGGTTAAATGGGATGTTAGAATTTATGCCGAGTGGTAAACAGCTAAATTGATAAATTAACCACTTAGAACTGCCCTAATTACTGTTTGCTGTTGACTCTGCAAATGATCCAATAAAGTCTTTTTGTAGAAAAATGGTCCCCTTCAAATGAAAGATTTATAAATGTTCATGTTAAAAGCATGATAGCCTCAGACCAATGTCATTCAAACAAAACTTTACTGAAAGAGATTTTCAAGGTAAAATCCTCAATATAGGTCATCAATATCAGATACCAATATTGCCAATACCCAGCAACACGGCTAGGGCAGTGGAAAAAAAATATTTTTTTTCAGGAATATACAGATTGTTGGCAGTCATGCTAATTATCCAGGTTACTGGCCTGCAACACAACCAAATCCCACATTATATATCTACCAGCCAACCAAGACAGAAGCTTTGCTTTAGCCCCAAACAGGGCCCAAAAGCAGCCAGCCTTGGTAACTTTATGTATGTCAAATGCTACACTGAAGGTGTATTCTGCATTCCCACCACCAGATGTCACTGTGTTTTATGTATGGTATGGCACAGCTGAAGGAGATTTTCAAAGGGTTAACTGTTTAACTGTCTAACTTTATGATTATCTGTGTCTATGCCACTATGATTTGGGGGGATTTCCCTATATCAATCACTGAGCTGGATCCCTCACCCCATCCCACCAATCCCAGGATTTATCTGAGGGAGGTTCACACCAGACAGACCTCCTGCTGTGGTTTTCTTCCAGGTCCCCTGTGCAGGACTTCAAGCCAAATAGATTCCTCTTTATTTCTTTTCACACAACCCCCATCTTGGCTATATGTGTCTAAAAGCCCACAGAGGAGGAGGCTGAGGTGGCCAGTGACTAAAAGGGAACAACTCTACTCTACAATTAAGACAGGATCTCTAGTCAGTGGCTAGGTAAGTGCAGAAAGCCAAAATACTCTGCTGCTATTGCTAGGTTTCCTTAGGGGTCCCCCTGACAGCTAGCTCCACCCACAAGGAAAATACTTTATCTTGTATGCTGCACTACAAAAAGGATTTCTACAGTAAACTTAATCTTATTTAAGTTCACCAGAGACTCTGTGTTTTCCTCACACTACCCCTGCAAAAGCACCTGCATCAGTTCTAACTAAAAAGTGTGTGTTGGTACATCCAGGGGTGGGCACATACCACTTCGGGCCACAGTGGCAAGTGCCTCAGGGTACACCACCATATTTACTATTACATCTGCTATTACACTGCCTGGCAACCACTGGTCACCCCACTATTACAGAAAGCCCTACGGCTGCCTGGAATCCATGTTCTGTGAACCTGTATCCATGTTTTCCAGGACTCCCTACGACTGCATCTTACTTCTTGAGCAACCGGTAAACCGAACAAACCTGAATGTCCTCAAATTTCACTCATCTCTATCCACAATCCTAAACTCTCTACAACAAAGCTAAGGCAATACAGTATACATCGAACATATTATGTAAGTATATATATGTGGAAAATTTTACTCACCGGTAATTTTCATTTCCTGGAGTCTGTAAGCAGCACACCACGGGTTAATGTGACGTCATCTAATCGGATAGAAGAGGGTTAACCTAGCAATAAGCATAGTTAATTAGATGAATTCAAACCACGCCCCCTAAGGGGGCTATATCTAGCTGCTAGGTCCAGATACCATTGTATAATACATATAGCAATAGAACATCAGGGTGGGAAGCTTGTGCTGCCTACGGACTCCAGGAAATGAAAATTACCGGTGAGTAAAATTTTCCACTTCCTGGTCGTCCTACGGCAGCACACCATGGGACATGGAAAGCAGTACCTTACATAAGGGTGGGATCATCTTGTAGCTCCTTGGATTATTCCTTTGCCAAAGGCCGACCCCTCAGAGGATAATATGTCAAGCCGGTAGTGCTTTACAAACGTAGAGGCTGATGACCATGTGGCTGCCCTGCAGATCTCCTCTAATGGGATATTGGCTCTTTCAGCCCAGGAGGCAGCGGTTGATCTTGTTGAATGAGCTCTGAGAGATAATGGTGATTCTAGGCCTTCTGCTATGTAGCAGAATTTTATAGTCTCTTTTATCCATCTTGACAGTGAGGCTTTACTGGCTTTGGCTCCCCGGTTAGGACCGGAGTAGAGTAGTGTAGGCAACCAGCAGGAAAAATAGTGGAAGGTAGATATGTGCCAAGCAGGTTATTGTGCTATGTATGGAAGTTTCAGGGAGTTCAGGGTTGCCAGTCCGCTTGTACATCCCAGACTTTCCACATACCTGAATTGCAGCAGGAGAACTACAATGTATGTGCCACAGAGGTCCTGGGACTCTGTGGGGGAAAGACAGCAGTTCGTGGTCAGTAACTATAGGTTACTGACATTTGCTATTTAGTATAGCTGCTGTGTGGCTAAAATGGGCTGTCTTTCTTGGAACGGCTGTAGCGTGGGTGGGAGGCCGTTCCCATATTCCGGTCCAGGCTTTACTGGGTTTTTTTAAAAGCCTCTGACTTGGTGCATGAGGTGTGGAGAGACAACCTGCTGAGAGTGTTTGATTGAGTTGATCCACAGTGAATCTGGCAGACAGGAGCTGGAGAGAGAAGCCCTGCAACAGAGCTGCTACAGACTTGCTGGTCTGAATAAGGACATAACTACACGGTGGTGTGTATATGCTTTCTGTTAATGTTCCTGAAAGTCAACTGCTTTGTGTTTGAAGCTAGAACGGCTGCTGTAAAGGCCTCATGCTGGACTATTTTTTTTCTGGTTTGTTACCAATAAACGTTTTTAGTTGCATCCAAAGCCTGCTTGTGCCTACCTCTGGTGACGCTAATTCCCACACATGGTGGAGGATGCGGGCATTTGGTTGCTAATGGTAACAACTGCATGATTTTGGTGAATTCAGTAATCAGCATATGTCCTGGGTAAAAGCTGCTGCAACTCTGCCAAGCCAGTCCCCTGCTATGGAGGAGCTCTGCAAGCAACTGGTGGAGGCCAATGCTGCCCAGAAAGAAACAAATCGTTTGTTGCTGGAACAAATTGCAGTCCTCAGGGACAATGTTTCTGCTCAGAGGACAGAGGACTTATCTGGGCTCATACAGGTGAAAAAGGCAGTGCAACGCGCCTTGCAAAAGATGACCCAGGACGATGATGTAGAGGCTTATCTGGCAGTTTTTGAGAGACTTGCTGAAAGAGAAAAACTCCCTGCTGCAGTATGGACTGAGGTTCTGGCACCTTACTTGATTGGGGAGCCTCAAAAAGCATACTTTGATTTGACTGCAGAGCAAGCCAAGGACTATGACCTCCTTAAAGCTGAGATTATGGCCCGGCTGGGAGTCACCTTAGCAGTTCGGGCTCGCAGAGTCCATGATTGGCGGTTTGAGAAACATAAGCCGCCTCGCTCTCAGTTGTTTGACCTGCTACACCTGGTGCGCAAGTGGCTACAACCAGAGTTTCTGGATCCCTCAGCAATTGTTGACCGGATCGTTATGGACCGCTACACAAGTGGACTTCCTAGAGACATTAATCGCTGGGTTTCCCAGGGAGACCCCAAGTCACTGGATGAGCTGATTTCCTTAGTGGAACGTTATACCACTGCAGAGACCTATCTGGGGCCTGAAGGTAAACTCCAACACTCCATGGGGCGCTCCGGGGATCGCTTTCAGAGGACAAATGCCAAAGCCTACTCGGCTGACCAGGAGAGCCGAGCCAGCCGACCAACTCAGGGTGGTATACCTAAAGGAGAAAGGTTTGTTGGCCCAGGAAAGGTACCCTCACCCTTTAAAGTCCCCTTGGGTAGCCGAGCAGAGGTACGTTGTTGGAGGTGTCAGCAACAGGGGCATATTGCAGCGCACTGTCCTCAGCAAGAGGAACCAATGGAGTGTGGTGCCACCCGTCGCCTCTCCATGTTTGCCCATCCTGCTTGCAGCGCTACACCCCTGCATGAACATGGCCCCCAAGAGAGCCAACTTTGGGTAAATGGGGTCAGTGTTGTCGCCCTGTTGGACTCTGGCAGTCTGGTCACCCTCTTAAGAGCTTCTATTCCCCATGTTCTGTTATCTCCAGAAAAACGGGTGGGGGTGGTTTGCATTCATGGGGACATTAAGCACTATCCTCTTGCCAAAGTGACTATAGAGACTGGCTGCGGGACACTAAACCATGAGGTGGGTGTGGTGAAAGACTTGCTACATCCTCTGGTTGTGGGCCGGGACTTTCCGTTATTCTGGGAACTCTGGTCTCAGCCCCAAGGTGTGTCTGAAAATGTCTTGTGTCCCCAATCTCTCAGTCCGATTCCCCTAGATGAAGATGTCCAAAGTGATGCCGTAGGGGTGACCCCTAATATACCGGACAATTTTCCCTTAGCAGTGTTGGCTGGGGATGAGGGTGAGATGTCTACTTCTGAGCAAAACGTTCCTGAACTAGAGGTATCACGAGAGAATTTTGGAACTGCTCAGTTGCGAGACCTCACCCTAAAAAATGCTTGGGAAAGTGTAACAGTACTAAATGAGGTTCCACAAGAGCCTGATGCTGAGAAAAGGTTTCCACACTTTTCTGTCCAAAATAATTTGTTGTATCGTGTCAATAAGGTACGGGAAGAATTAATAGAGCAATTGTTGGTACCAGTGCCTTATAGGAGGATGGTACTAGAAATGGCACACAGTCATGTGCTAGGGGGTCACTTGGGGGCAGAAAAAACACAAGAGCGAGTCCTGCAAAGGTTTTATTGGCCAGGCTGTTATCAGGAGATTGTGAAGTTTTGTAGGTCCTGCCCAACGTGTCAATTAACTGCTCCTATGTCCCATTTCCGGAGCCCTTTAGTCCCCCTACCAATAATTGAAGTACCATTTGAGAGGATAGCGATGGATTTGGTAGGCCCATTGCTAAAGTCTGCCCGGGGTCACCAATATATTTTGGTAGTGTTGGACTATGCCACCAGGTACCCTGAGGCCATTCCCCTGAGAAATACCTCCTCAAAATGCATTGCCCGGGAGTTAGTTCACATTTTTTCTAGGACTGGCTTGCCAAAAGAAATTCTAACTGACCAAGGTACGCCTTTTATGTCCAGGGTGATGAAGGACTTATGTAAACTGCTGAAAATTAAACAGCTTAGAACCTCTGTTTATCATCCTCAAACAGACGGCTTAGTAGAGAGGTTCAATAAAACCTTGAAAGGAATGTTGAGAAAGGTAGTAGAAAAGGATGGGAGGGACTGGGATTGTCTGCTGCCATACCTCCTGTTCTCCATCCGGGAGGTCCCTCAGTCTTCCACGGGCTTCTCCCCATTTGAATTGATATATGGGAGACACCCCAGGGGTCTGCTAGATATTGCCAAAGAATCTTGGGAGAGTGAGGCTACCCCTTACAGAAGTGTGATAGATCATGTCACCCAAATGCAGGATCGCATCAGCAGTGTTATGCCCATTGTGAGGGAACACATGAAAAGGGCCCAGGAGTCCCAGAGCAGGATATATAATAGGGCAGCTAGGGTGAGACAATTTAACCCTGGTGATCGTGTACTGGTGCTTGTTCCCACAGTTGAGAGTAAGTTCCTAGCAAAGTGGCAGGGTCCTTATGAAGTGATGGAGAAGGTTGGAGAGGTAAATTATAAAATCCATCAGCCAGGGAAAAGAAAACCTATTCAACTGTACCACATAAACTTAATTAAACCTTGGCATGATAGAGAGTCCTTGGTAGTGTCCCTGACATCCCAACTTGACACTCACTCAGATATTGGGAAGGTTACCATTGGTGATGCCCTGTCCAAACCCCAAAAACAGGAAGCTTGGGAGTTACTACAGCGTAATAGGGATATGTTTACCGACCTTCCAGGTACTACAGATGTTGTTCAACATGAGGTAATTACCGACCCTGGGGTGAAAATACATGTTAAGCCATACCGAATTCCAGAGGCCCGGAGACAAGCTGTCTCTGATGAGGTAAAGCGCATGTTAGCCCTACAGGTTATTGAAGAGTCCAAAAGCGGTTGGTCTAGCCCCATTGTATTGGTCCCTAAGCCAAATGGGACCTGGCGATTCTGTAATGACTTCCGCAGACTAAACGAGGTCTCTAAGTGGGATTCCTACCCCATGCCCAGGGTGGATGAGTTAATCGAAAGGTTGGGGCCAGCCAGGTACATTACTACTCTCGACCTCACCAAAGGTTACTGGCAGATTCCCCTTTCAGAAGAGGCAAAGGAGAAAACTGCCTTCTCCACCCCAGAGGGGCTATTTCAGTATACTAGGATGCCGTTTGGTTTACAAGGGGCCCCAGCTACCTTTCAGAGAGCAATGGACAAGGTTTTGAAGCCTCATACCAGGTACGCAGCGGCCTATTTAGACGATATTGTGGTCTTTAGCAGTGACTGGGAATCCCATCTGAGCAAGGTACAGGCAGTACTTGATTCACTCAGGGAAGCTGGGTTTACTGCTAACCCTGAGAAGTGTGCTGTTGGCTTAGAGGAGGCTCGCTATTTGGGCTATATTGTTGGTAAGGGTACAATAAGGCCCCAAATAAACAAAGTAGAAGCGATTCAGAGTTGGCCCCAGCCTCTTACGAAAAAACAGGTAAGGGCGTTCCTAGGGATAGTGGGCTACTATCGTAGGTTTGTGCCAAATTTTGCCTCCATAGCTGCACCATTGACAGACCTAACAAAAGGGAAAAAGGCAATAATGATTCAGTGGTCCGAGGAGGCAGAAAAGTCGTTTCAGGCCCTGAAAAAAGCCCTCTGTAGTCAACCAGTGTTAGTGGCCCCTGATTTTACTAAAGAGTTTATTGTGCAGACTGATGAATCAGAAGTGGGTTTGGGCGCAGTAATGTCACAGGAGGTAAATGGAGAGGAGCACCCCATTACATATCTGAGCAGGAAGCTCACTTCCTGCGAAAGGAATTATTCTATTGTAGAACGAGAATGTCTGGCCATAAAGTGGGCTCTGGAGTCCTTGCGGTACTATCTGGCTGGTAGGAAGTTCAGATTGGTGTCAGATCATGCTCCATTACAGTGGATGTATAGAAATAAAGGTAATAATGCCAGGGTGACAAGGTGGTTCTTGGCATTACAGGACTTTAAGTTTGTAGTAGAACACAGGGCAGGGAAAGATCATATAAATGCAGATGCCTTGTCAAGGGTCCATTGTCTGATGGGATCAAGTGCCCAGTCTCCTGGCCTTGGGCAGAGGGGGGGGATATGTAGGCAACCAGCAGGAAAAATAGTGGAAGGTAGATATGTGCCAAGCAGGTTATTGTGCTATGTATGGAAGTTTCAGGGAGTTCAGGGTTGCCAGTCCGCTTGTACATCCCAGACTTTCCACATACCTGAATTGCAGCAGGAGAACTACAATGTATGTGCCACAGAGGTCCTGGGACTCTGTGGGGGAAAGACAGCAGTTCGTGGTCAGTAACTATAGGTTACTGACATTTGCTATTTAGTATAGCTGCTGTGTGGCTAAAATGGGCTGTCTTTCTTGGAACGGCTGTAGCGTGGGTGGGAGGCCGTTCCCATATTCCGGTCCAGGCTTTACTGGGTTTTTTTAAAAGCCTCTGACTTGGTGCATGAGGTGTGGAGAGACAACCTGCTGAGAGTGTTTGATTGAGTTGATCCACAGTGAATCTGGCAGACAGGAGCTGGAGAGAGAAGCCCTGCAACAGAGCTGCTACAGACTTGCTGGTCTGAATAAGGACATAACTACACGGTGGTGTGTATATGCTTTCTGTTAATGTTCCTGAAAGTCAACTGCTTTGTGTTTGAAGCTAGAACGGCTGCTGTAAAGGCCTCATGCTGGACTATTTTTTTTCTGGTTTGTTACCAATAAACGTTTTTAGTTGCATCCAAAGCCTGCTTGTGCCTACCTCTGGTGACGCTAATTCCCACAGTAGGAATAAGGATTCGGATGATCTGTTTGTTCTTGTCCTTTCCAAATAACAGGATATGGCTCTTTTTACGTCTAATAAGTGGGCATTAGAGTCTGAAGTTCCCTCCAGGACTGGAAGAATAATTTCTTGGTTTAGATTTGCAGATGAGGCTACTTTTGGTAAGAACCCCGACATTGTTCTAAGTACCACTGCATGCGGTAGAAGGCGTAGGTATGGGTCCTTACATGATAAGGCCTGAAGTTCGCTGAATCGTCTTGCTGATGTAATCGCTACTAGGAATAGCGTCTTCCAGGACAGCATCCTTATATCCGATGTTTCTAATGGCTCGAATGGGCTGCTGCATAGCTGCCTTAGCACTATGGTAAGATCCCAGGAGGGTACTGGGTTATGGTAGGTAGGCCTGAGTTTTGCTATGGCCCGGAAGAACCTGGATATAAGGGCCACTCCTGAAAAACGACCCTCAGTATGGGCATTAATGGCCGTAAGATGGACCTTCAGGGTATTTAACTTGAGGCCCTTGTCATACCCATTTTGGAGGAATTGAAGGACTGAGGCCACCTCCTGAGTCTCTCTGGATGTTTCCCTGCACCAAAGAGAGTAAAGTTTCCAAATTCTGGCATACGCTCTATTGGTACTTGGTCGTCTGGAAGCTAGGATAGTATCCACTACTTTATCAGAGAGACCTCTCCTTCTTAAGACTGACCGTTCATCCTCCACGCTGTTAAGTGTAGCTGGTGCACCTGAGGGTACTTCATTCCTTCTTGCAGTAGGAGATTCTCCTGTTGTGGTAGTCTCCAAAATTCTCCTCTCGATAATTTCAACGCGAGTGGAAACCATGCTCTGCGAGGCCAGTAGGGTAGTATTGCTATGGCCTCCACTTTTTCCTGCTGTATCTTCCGCAGAACATGGGGAATCATCGGAAAGGGAGGAAATACATAGACGAAGATTCCTCTCCAGCTTATTGACAGCCCGTCTATTGCCACCGGATTCCCTTGTCTCGACAGGGAGCAAAATCTCTCTATCTTCCTGTTCTGATTGGACGCCATCGTATCTAGGGCTGGACGTCCCCACCTGTCCACTATCTTCTTGAAGATGTTGGGGTTTAATTCCCATTCTCCAGGAAGGAGGAAGTTTCGGCTTAACCAGTCAGCCTGAATGTTCAGGGTACCCTTGATGTGAATTGCCGATATCGAGTCTACGTACCTCTCTGCCCACCTCATTATCTGGGAGCATTCTTTTTCCAGCTGTGGACTTCTCGTCCCTCCTTGTTTGTTGATATAATACACGGCTGAGAGATTGTCGGACTGTACCTGGATTGGCTGATGGCATAGGAGATGTTGAAAATGAGCTAATGCCAGCTTGACTGCTCTCAGTTCCCTGAGATTGGAGGAAAGTTTTCTTTCTTCCGGTGTTCATTTTTCTTGTATCCATTGATTGTTGACATGGGCACCCCAACCCAAACCTGATGGATCCGTAGTGATGACTGTAGGAAGACGATGAACTAGAGATCTCCCCTGGGTCAGATGAGGTGTAGTCAGCCACCAGTTGAGGCTGTTCTTTACCGATGGGAACATAGGTATTTGGTTGTCTAGGCTGCCCTGTGATCTGTCCCAGAAATGAAGAATATGCCTTTGTAAGGGGCGGAAATGAGCCTTTGCCCAAGGAACTGCTTCTATTGAAGATGTTAGTAGTCCCAAGACCTTCATGGCGTATCTTACCCTGCAGAAGTTGTAACGCACCAGGTTGCGTACTGAACTCTGGATATTTGAGATCCTGTCTTTGGATAACTGAAGATTCATCTCTCGGGTGTTGATGATGAAGCCCAGGAATTTAATTTTGGGGGTAGGAATCAAGTGAGATTTCTTGTGGTTTATCAGGAAACCGTGTTTGGAGAGGCACTGTAGTGTGACTGAAAGATGGTGTGTAAGGGTTTCGGTAGAGGAGGCCCTGAGGAGCCAATCATCCAGATAGGGTGTGATGAAGATTCCCTGTAGTCTCAGGGCTGCTGCTAGGACTACCGCCACTTCTGTAAAGACCCTGGGTGCCGAGCTTATGCCAAAAGGGAGGCATGTGAACTGGTAATGGATGATTTCCTAAGAAGTGCGAACTGCCAGACGAAGATATTGTCTGTGGGCCTTGAGTATCGGGATGTGCAAATACGCATCCTGCAGGTCTATTTTTGCAAGCAGATCGCTGTCCTGGATGTTCATCACTGCTGATTGGATGGTTTCCATCTTGAAATGTTTCTTCAAAAGGAATCTGTTTAGGTAAGTAAGGTCTATGACAAGACGCCATTCTCCGCTTGTCTTGGCGACTGCAAATATCGGTGAATAAACCCCTCTTTGTTGTTGATGGGGTGGAACAATCTCCAAGGCTTGTTTTTGCACAAACTGGTCTAGCAGGTCGAAAATAACAGGTCTTACATTTTTGTTTATCATAAACCTGTCTGGTGGAAAACTTTGGAATTCTAGGCAGTATCCGCGGGTTATTGTTGAGGTGACCCAGGCATCTTGAGATGTCTCCGACCAGTGATTTGCGAAATGACTTAATCTGGCTCCCACTGGTGGATCGGAAGGCCTGATGTCATTGGTCTGATTTTTTACCCTGAAAAGGCTTCCTCTTTGCAGAGTTGTCCTGCTTCGGCTTATATCCTCCTCGTCTGCCTGAGGGACAAAAATTACGTTGCCGCTTGGGAGAGTTTCTGGATCTTCCTTGAAAATATCTAGGATTCTTCTTCCTATATGCTTGAGGGAATTTAACACCCTTTTCTTCATTCAGGGACTTTAGAATCTCCTTCAATTGTGGACCAAACAGTGAGGACGGATGAAATGGCAGCGAGCAGAAATTATGCTTCGCTGGCACATCCCCGGGCCACTGTTTGATCCACAAAGCTCTTCTGGCTACGTTGGAGACAGCCATAGTTTTAGAGGCGAATTTTAAGGAATCCATAGCACTGTCACAAAGGTAGTCTGTCGCAGATTTCAACATCGACATATCCTTCAACAAATCCTCTCTCTTCACTCCCTGTTCAATATCCTGAGTCAGCTGGCTCAGCCAAACACGGAGGGCCCGGGCTACCGGGACACAGGAGGAAGCCACTCTGGCGGAGCAGGAGGCAGCCGAAAAAGATCTCTTTAGCATAGAATCTGCTTTTCTATCCATCGGGTCGGGGAGCAAAGAATCGTCCGCCGGGTAGACCGATTTCTTCGATAGACGTGCAACTGGTAGATCAATCTTTGGGGGTTTTCCCACTCAGAAAAAAAGTCAGGTTCAAGTCTATAGATAGATTTAAACTTGGCCCCTTGGTCAAAACGTTTTTCTGGCTTAATCCAAACCCTCTGAAGCCAGTCCTTCATAATTTGATGATTAGGTAGTACCTTGTTTTTGGAAATGGGGAAATGAAATAGCTGCTGTCTTTTAGTACTCTGACTGACATCCATTTCTGATTCCAGAGTCTGTTTAATGCTGGAAATTAACTTAGGCATATGATCCTTGTGAAAAAGATAGATTTCATCCTTCTCCTCTATTTCTGACTCATAATCCGCAGAATCAGCATCAGAGGCCTCCAGGGAGGCAGATGATAAGACAGGCTGAGACTGAGCATGCTGAGCAGAGTGAGCAGGCTGGACTGGCTGCAGGGGCTGTGATTGCTTTAGAGTAGATTTGACCTCTTGAAATGTATCCAATAGCTGGCTTTTAAACCATGACAAAAAGACTGCTGTTTCCCCTTGAGATTGATCTAAGGCCAAACAATTGGCACAGGAGTCCTGGTCCCAGGATTCCGGCATGGGCTGTTCACATCTTGTACAGATATTATGCTTTGCCTTGTGTAATCTCTTGGAAGGAGGACTCGACATCTGAAAGCACAGAAAGGAGTGCAGCGAGCCGGGGTGTGTGGGAAGAGAGTGAGGGGGATGAGGAGAGGATGATGGTGATGGTAGTCTCTCCTGAGTGTGGTGCTGAGCTCCTCTGTGAGGGGATGCACTGAGGGCTGCAGAGGGAAAGTGTGCTATACCTGCAGGATGGCTGGAACTTTGTCACGGTCACAGGTGGGCACGAGGGCTTCTGCAGGTACAGGGGGACTCTCTGGCGCTTCCCGGGTATCTCTCTCTCTTCTGTGGCTGCTGCAGCGGTTTCTGTAGGGGGGCTGCACCCGTGTGTAAGGTGGTCGGTGGTGTGGACCTGTAGTTCCCCCGGGGGCCAACCCCAAAATACTGCTGCCTGGTAATATGGCCCTTGATGGTGGTGTGGTGCAGGTAGACCAGACAACAGGGAGACAAGGAGGGAGGCAGTGTAACAGCAACTCCTTTACTGTTGGTCTTGCAGATGTTATACAGTCCTTTGGTACACAGCGGTGACTACTGGCGGCTTTGACTGGGTTACTGTACTTGTGAGAGCCTGGTGGTGTGTAGAGGGACGACCTGCCTTAGGTCCTGGTCTGCCAGTACGTGTGGGACGCTGGTGAGCACTGTGATCCTGTGGACTTCTCCCCAATGGCGCTTGAGTCTGCTTTTCCCTCCCTGTCTGCTAGGGAGCTTCCTGCTTAGGTTACTGGGCCGGGCCTTAGGCCACAACTTTCGGGTCCCAGAGGTATCCAGGGGTCCTAGTCAATCCTACCCCCCGAATGTCAGGAAGATGGGTTCCGAGGCCTACGTTAACTCGGCTCCCTCCTACAGCCAAGTCTCTCCACTGGGTGTCTGTCTTTAGGATTCCCACTGACTGTATATGTGCTGCCCCTTTCCTGAGGGTGCACCTGACAAACTGTCTCTCAAGGTCTCTCTTTCTCTCACCTCCAGCTGTTTGTTCTCTTGCTGCTCTGTGTAAGATCTTTCTCCTTGTTCCCCTCAGCAGCTTCTCTCTCTGTGGTGATCTCCTGAGGTGATGTTATTCCCTCTACAGCTGGTCACTTGTCTCACTTGTCTCCTGTCTCCTCTTGTCTCCTGTCTCTTGTCTCACTTGTCTCAGCTAAGCTCTGCAACAGCCAGCCTTATATAGGGGGCCTATCTGCATAACCACACCCCCTTCTAGCAACTTCCTAAGCTTACCACACTACCTAGAGCAGTTCCCACTAGGGACAGCAGATGTCGCTGTAGTGTGTTGTGTGAAGTGAAAAGTATGTAACCCATCTCTGCCTGCCAGTTACTGGTACAGAGAGATACAAATAACAGTTGAACATAAAACATGTTAATTCCTAAAATATATAATAACACTTGTTGACAGGTGCCATCCTCAGCCCAGCCACAGGAACCATGCTCTGGTATACTACAGGAGGATGATAGTAATCACCCCTTCGGCAGCAAGAGCAAAACTCAACATCTCGCATCAGGATGATAATACAGCCTACTTCTATAAGGACTATAGTACAATTAATCAATCGTATATTTTAATGCAAATACATATAAGAGAAACCTCTAATGTATGCAGGCAGTACAGGAGATACATATATCAATATTATTTGGACTGCTGTGAAACCACAGAGACAATCCATCCACATAGACCGGGTGTTAATAATGCAGATGCTTATGCATAGCAATAGTACCGTGCTCTCAGACTAGCAGTCCTTATGACCCGGTGTGCCTCACTGTATTACATTGCTTGTGAAACCACAAGCTGCTATGATTCCGGTTACTTACATTTGCACAGTGAAGAATCTGCTTCCCGGCGGCGTGCAGTATCGGCGCAATGTTTATCTCCTTTTAAAGATACCACCGCAGCGTTCGCCCGCGTCCTCCCAGCGCGACGCTGGCTTCCGGCATCCCGATGTTGTCACTTCCGGTGACGTATTTCCGGGTGTCCGCTAATCTCCAGTGGCTTCGGCCTCTACCCGATGTAGTCACTTCCGGTGACTCACTTCCGGCGACTTACTTCCGGATGCGGCCTACCTTCGGCCGCCGCCTCCTCCGACACTTCTCTGAATCCCTGATGGCGTTTGATCCGCGCGGTTGCGCTCCTAGTAGAGTCTCTAGGTACCGCCTGAGGTGTGTTGCCATCTGCCGACCCTGCCCACATAAACATGTTGTGCTTCCGGGCCCTCCATTATGTAGGACTGACAGTGCGGTCTCAGGAAACACTAAACAGTGTTTCCCTGTCAGATCCCTTGTAACGTTTATGGTGGAAGAAAAAAAATAAATAAAAAAATAAATAAATAAATAAATCTATAGTTAGCCACAGATAAGAATCCGTGGCTAACCCTCTCTATCCGTTTAGAAGAGAAAAAAATACAATGGTATCTGGACCTAGCAGCTAGATATAGCCCCCTTAGGGGGCGTGGTTTGAATTCATCTAATTAACTATGCTTATTGCTAGGTTAACCCTCTTCTATCCGGTTAGATGACATCACATTAACCCGTGGTGTGCTGCCGTAGGACGACCAGGAAATATATATATATATATATAGTCAAAAGTATGACTGATAGGTCCACTTAAGTGATCTGTATTTACAAAGAATACAGCTTCTGAAAGTAACAATTTATTCCCCTTACAAGCATGGCACAGATTTATATATATATCTCTACCTACTGGGGAACCTATCTACTTACCTGTGGCATCTAAATATCTTCTGGGGCAGGGACGTACCTAATGGGTGAAACTGTGCAACTGTTTGGGCATAGCTACCTATCGGGGATACTTACCTATCTACTGGGACACCTTCCTTAGGGGTGAAACTACCTACCTTCTGGAGGAACCTGTCTGCCTATTTGGGGCACATACCTATCTAAGGGGATAACCGACTTACCTGAGGGGGAAAGTATCTACCTAATGGAGGAAACTACCTAATTTATGACTACATATCCTTTGAGGGGCCAACTTACCTAACAGTGGAATACACCTACCAACTGGCGAAACGTATCCATCTACTAGGGGCACATATCTTACCATTGGGAAAAACATCTATCTATTGGGGGAAACCTTTCTACCTACTGAGGGGACTTTCCTTCTGGGGAGACTTTTCTATCTACTGGGGGAGACCTACCTTTTTCCTAGGAGGACCCACCTATTAAACAAACATGCCTACCTAATGTGGGGTTCACCTACCCTTTAACTCACATATTACTCTTTCCCAACTCACCTACCTTTCCAATCATACTGTGTGGGGTAATATGGGTATTATTACCATATGGAGCACAATGGCTCTGGAAACCTCTACTTTAGGAGAGTATATGTAAGTAAGTATTTTTTCTTCTTCCCCCTGTATTAAGACACATCAGACTTTTATGGCTGCTATACCACAGCACCCCATAACTTCCCCATTTTTTGTTAACTACAGCATACACAGTTAAAATCCAGCACACACAAACTGTAGCAGAATCGTTCCGTCACAATGAGAACCAAATGAAAACCCATTAATAAATAAAATCCAGAAAATATTACCAATGCAGACATGTAAGTTATTTTTCTACATTCCAAGGAATAATATAATATAGATCTTCGTCAGATTAAATTATTCCTCATTTTCAAAAGGAAATTTTAGTTTCAGGCTTCATAAATTCTCCGCTCATCTTCAAGGTAATTTATGTGACTGCAAATATAATCACTTGGCAGCATAAGCTCAATCACTTGATAAGAATCAGAGCACATTAGCACAAATCAAGACAAATACACAAAAATACTACTGCAGCTTGAGCTGCCCTTTGTAGCTGAGCTTCTCTCTTTTCAGTGGAATCAATCAAACAATAAAGCTGTGAAGAAGCCCAAGTCTAGAAAGAACTGAGAAATTGTCTAGAGATAAACTAACAAACCTGTTCTTCTTTGCAGCAAAAGGAAAGAACTATGATTGCTCATAGGAAACAAACTGTATGTACTGCATTGAATCTGCTAAACAATTATCGGGCCATATAGTAGGCCCTGTAAACGAGCCCTGATCTAGCAGATCTGCGCTTGTTTCCAGTATTGATCGGGCCTTCATCGGCCCCTGTAATAGGAACCTAAGAGGTTGGAGGAGTGTTTAAAGAGGATGTACCACCTGGTACATACTCTTTAATCTAAATACACGAATCGAACGGCGCCGGCAAGGGGAAGGCGGTGCCGCGGTCCGTTTTTCGGACCGAGGCCCGGTTCGTGTAGACAGCGCCGTTATATGCACCGGAACCAGCCGGTGCTGAAGCACTGGAGGCCTGCCGGGCCGCCCCCAGTGTGAGGGAATTCCCGCCCCTGTATGACGCGGCTCCCTTAGAATGAATGGAGCCGCGTCATACAGGGGAGGGAAATCCCTCCCACTGGGGGCGGCCCGGCAGGCCTCCAGTTCTTCAGCACCGGTCGGTTCCGGTGCATAGAACGCTTCCCCGTGCCGACGCCGTTCGATTTGTGCATTCAGATTAAAGAGGATGTACCTAGTGGTACATCCTTTTTAAACTAGGGACTGAGGGAAGGCAACTACGATATAGATGGTAAAGACAGAGTAAATGGAGAGCTGGGGCTATGATATGGTATTGGAGGTGGGAGAAAATAGAACAGTTGTAGGACAATGCCCTTAGAAATAAAAGTACACAAGAAAAATGGGACATTTTTGAACGATACAAACCCTATGTAAATAAACCTGGTAGAAACAGTAGAAAACCAATGCGGTTACTTCCAACTGTTAGGGGTGCAAAAAAATAATTTTAAAAAAGCATTCCGACTGCTAAAACAGGAAGTTAGTGGGGAAGCGTTGAACAATTATAGGCAAAAGATTAGATTTTGTAAAACAAAATAAAAGGAGCAAAAATTGTCACAGAAAGAATGATTGCCACAGAAAGTAAAACTTATGTAAATAGTAAGAAAATTTAGGCTATGTTCATACATGCCAGGTCAAGGAACGTCCGGTCTCTGAAAAGATGATCTTACGGGCCGCATCTGTGCGCGCCCGCATCAGAACTCCCCACTGCATACTATGGAACATGCAGTTTTCTACGACGCTGCAAGAGATCCCAGCCGGAGCATATACTATGTGTATACACTCTGGCCAGGATCCCATTGAAAGCAAGGCAACGTATGTTTTCTTACAATTGCAACAACGGCCATCCTTTTATGAAAATATATGTTGTGTGAACATAGCCTAAAACTGAAAAATGTTGGTTCCCTCTACTAAATACATTCTTCTCTGCTACTCTATAGCAGATGAAATGAGTAGGGATAAATCCTCCCACAAATCTCACCTGCCTAACCCAACAAGAAGTACGGCGCTGCCTTAAAAACATTAAAATTCATAAATCACTGGGCCCGGAAGGCATCCATCCTAGAATTTTGCAGGAATTAACTACTCTGTTAGACAGACAGTTATTCCTAATATTTAAAGATTCTATAATGACAGGGATTGTTCTACAAGACCAGCACACAGCTAATGTAGTGCCAATATTCAAAAAGGGGTCAAAAAGTGATCCTGAGACTATAGGCCTGTAAGTCTAACATCTATTGTGGGTATTTGAGGGTTTTGTAAAAGATGCTATACTGAACTATCTTAATGAAAATAATCTTATAACAGAGCACCAGCGTAGGTTTATGAGGGATTGGACCTGTCAGGCTAATCTGATCAGCTTCTATAAGCAGGTCAGTTATTGACTGGACCTGGGGGAGGCTGTGGATGTTGTGTAGCTGGACTTTTCAAGGGCATTTAAAACTGTGCCACATATCAGGTTGTTCTATAAAATGAGGATGCTGGTATTAGGAAAAAAATATATGTAAATGGGTTAGTAACCTAATAAGTGATAGGAAACAGAGGGTGGTTATTGATACTCAGATTGGGTCAGTTACAAGTGGGGTACCGCAGGGGTCAGTATTAGGTCCACTGCTTTTTAATATGTTTATTTATGACCTTGTAGAGGGGTTGCACAGTGGAATTTCCATTTTTGCAGATGACACTAAACTGAGTAAAATAATCACCACAGAGGAGCATAATATAATATAACAGAGCGATTTGGAGAAGCTAGAGGCTCGGCAGAGAAATGGCAAATTACATTTAATGTGGATAAATGTAAGGTTATGCACTTAGGCCGTAAAAATAATAAGGACAGTTATGTGCAAAATAATAAAATAATGGGTAAAACTGCTTCCGAAAAGAACCTGTGGTATTGTTGGACAGTAAACTCAACTTTAGTGATCAGTGCCAGGCAGCAGCTGCCGAAGCTAATGAAATTATAGGATGCATCTAACGAGGCATAGATGCTAAAGATGAGAACATAGTTTTCTCTCTTTACAAATCATTGGTCAGACCACATATGAAATACTGTGTACAGTTTTGGGCATTGGTATATAAGAGGGACAAAGCTGAACTGGAGCGGGTGTAGAGGAAAGCGACCAAGATCATTAGGGGAACGGGCGAGTTAAAGTACCAAGACAGGTTATCAAGCTTGGGGTTATTTAGTTTAGAAAAAAAGATATCTTACGGGCGATCTAATTGCAATTTACAAATGCCGTTGCCCAGGGTGCTGGATGCTGGTGTTGCACTAGCTGGTGGGCTCTGGTGTTTTGGGGCAACTTTGCAATGGTGGCCTTGAGTAGTAGTACCCACCCCGGACACACGGGCACCAGACCTTGGTAGAACTAGTGTGAGGTACAGGTGTGGGTGCAATGTTAGTGATGACAGAGTCTCGACTCACAGCTGCTATTGCAAAAATATATAAAAACTCTTTAGACAGACTCTTGAGGTAGAAGTTAGTAGAAGAAAAAAGGCTAACGTGCAAGGGTAGTTTAGGGGCCGGATAGAAGATCTCGTCTAAGTAGTAACAGTAGTCTGCCGAGATGTGTGTTGAATATAGTATCTTGGTGAAAGAATCCTTGTACTCACATTTAGATATTACTTGGATATCTGACCACTTTCTGTCTACACAATATTGGAGACCACCATGTGAGGTTGTACGAATTCCAAGTCTCTGTCTCTGGGTGGAGCTTACTAGTGAAGGCTTCCCCACGTAGTTGAGCATAGTGTCAGTAAAGTCTTTCGGCTTAGTGCACTTTTGCTTTACTGGGGATCAGTCCCTCTTCCTTTCCTTTTGGGGGGTGACTGTCCTGATTTAAAGATCCTTGCCGTAGACAAGGGTTGTCCTAGTGTCTGGGTACCCCACTTTTAGTGTTCAGCACTGCATAGGGGGGTGGGAAAGGAAGTGTGGAGAATAGAGAGGGTAAAAGTGTAGAGAGGAGGCAACTGTGATTAGATAAAAATATACACTGCAGCTGTGCAAAGGAAGAGTGTTACACTGTAAAAGCTGCCCAATGGTCTATTATGACCTTATTGATGACATAATGTAAAATAGAAAAAAAATAGACTCATAGATAGAAGAATCATTTTAGAACTTTTTTCACCTTTAGGCCTGGTTCACACTACGTAAAAAACACAGCCGTATTTCATAACAACGGCTGTATTTGCGCAAATAACGGCCGCTGTTTGCACAAATACGGCCATTGTTATGAAATACGGCTGTGTTTTTTTACGTAGTGTGAACATAGCCTTAATGTTAACTATAATCTGTGAAATATGTAAAAAAACAAACTATATTGAAATATTCTGGGGTAGAAAAATTAAAATAAAGGACTAAAATAGTATGGATGCATAAATATGTACACAATTACACTAAGGCTCCGTTCACACGTAGTAAAAACTGGCGGAATTCCACAGTGGAATTATCCACCGCGGAATCACACCATCCTCTGTGTCATACTGGCTGTCTATGGGAGGCTCACGTGCCTTCTCTCTCCGCTCAGAAGAATTGACATGTCAGAGAGGAGGCGTGCGAGCCTCCCATAGACAGCCAGTATGACACGGAGGATGACGTGATTCCGCTGCAGAGAATTCTGTGTGAACGGAGCCTAATACCTTGTACCCTTTAAACATATGACAGCACTCTGCAGAGGCATTCTTAGCAGAAGGCATTGCTGGACACAAGCCCAGGCCAGTAACGGACCTCTCTGCCTGTCATTCATCCTCTCCGAGCGCGCTGACCGGCAGAGCGCGGTGACTAGATACGGGTGGGAAGTCGCCCAGATAACTTCCCCGCCTCTGCCTGTCATGCCCCCGGGGGATTAAAGTCCTTTTTTTTGGGCATGCAGCTACTGCCGCAGCCGCAGCCAGCACGTGCCGCAGCTGCTGCAGGAGCTGTATACAGCAGTTCAGGGGACCATATCAGCCTGACTTCCATTTAAATTTTGATGGGCTGCGCTGCTGGCTTGGGATTGCATTGCACAGGCATGATTTTTCCCTGGCTAAATCTCTTGATCAGAGCAGGTGTCAGCAGTAGGACCTGCTCTGATCAATAACATTTGACATGCCTACATTTCACACAGCTCAATTTACACAGTTCAGCTGCTAAACATTCATTGTCAGAAATACACTTTCTAATGTGATTTGCAGTGGCAATGGTTTTTAGAAATGTTTTACTGCCCTCTAGTGTTCCACAAAAAATGTTCTTAAAGCCTGCAAGTGTATATACAGGT
The DNA here is from genome assembly GCF_027789765.1 of Dendropsophus ebraccatus. NCBI lineage: Eukaryota > Metazoa > Chordata > Amphibia > Anura > Hylidae > Dendropsophus > Dendropsophus ebraccatus. The sequence goes on along the minus strand of NC_091455.1, from coordinate 98,530,523 downwards.
AGATAAACATTTGGTATATAGTGGGTTCATTCATACCCGTATGTGTCCGCATTCCAATTCAAAAGAGATGAAGTTCACTGACTGTGGCCGTGTCACTGAACGTCCGCTGTCATACATAGTGTGAACCTGCTTCAATGGGTAAAAACATAAAATTTCGTTTGGAAAAATTTCCTTTGGGAAGTGTTATTCTTCTCTTTAAAGCCTGAAATACAAGGGAAGCATAGTAGAAAAAGAAAGACAAAAGGAAGAGTAGAAAAGAAAAAAAAACAGTAAGAGCCTTATCTTGTGAGAGAGTATCTTGTGTGCTGTAGCGTAGTGTCCCATCACTGGTATCCTGGTGCCAGCCACACAGCTTTAGAAGGTCAGCAGCCAGATTTCTTCCATAACAGAATGGCAGTCTTGTTTCTATGATGTTTGCTAAAATGCAAGAAAAAACATATATAAAAAGGACGACAGATTTATCAATATTATGCTGCTTTAAAGGGGTACTCCCATCTAACAAAAATGGCTTCCCAGCCACTTCCAACCTGTTTGTGGCCGCCACATATAGTCATGAAGCCAAAAACAGACCAAGTGCAGCAACACAATTTGCATAACTCCCGTCAATTTTAATGGGAATTCTGCAAACGGTGTCGCCCCGTGATCTACTCTGTTTATGTAGCTTCTAGTGTGCTTCAGCTGTAACCAATGTACAGAGCTTAACTTGGCTTACTATATATTGTACTGGTGACATAGGGTATACTGCAGCGCAGCTTCTATTGAAGTGGATGAGAGCTGTGCTGCACTAACCTGGCCGCACCACTACACAATGTACAGAACCTTGGCTTGCGACTCTCTCCATTGTTTACATCATGATGTTACCGGGTATCGGCACCCCCCCAATCAGCTATTGATTTCCTCTCCTGTGGTTGTAAGTAGCCATTGTAGCCCCTTGGGGCCATTAACCCTTTAATGACAGAGACACTTTTCATTTTTGCACTTTTGGTTTTTCCTTGTATTTGAAAGACCACAGCGTTTGCATTTTTTTTACCTACAGACCCATATAAGCGCTTATTTTTTGCAACACCAATTGTACTTTGTAATTACATTTTTCCATAAAATATGCTGCGAAAGCAGAAACAGCCGGAGTGTATACACATAGTATACGCTCCATCCAGGATCTCTAGCGGCGCAGCAAATAACTGACATGTCAGTTTTCTGCAGCCGCTATTCATTGAATAGCGGCCACAGAAAACCATGTCAGTGCACACTATGGATGCTCGCTCCATAGTATGCTGTGGGGAGTTCTGATGCGGGCACGCACGGTTGCTCCCACATCAGAACTCTGTGGCGCCAAAGACCATCCAGCCAGTACTGCAGTACCGTCTGGGACGATCTTTTCAGAGATCTTGCATAAAAAAAAACAAAAAAACTTGCATAATATATTTTTATAATGTTTAGGTAGTTTTTTTAAACTGAAATGGATAGGCGAGACAACCTAAGAGCTCTTGTATTTGTTAGACTTGATCAGTACTAAACAGTTATTTACCCTCTGGAATCAGCAATGTTACGGTTCAATGACAAATTAGCAGGGACCCTAAAAACAGTGAGAAAAGGAAACATAAAGGGAGGTGTTTTATAAGACTGGCATATCTGGTCAGTCAAAGTAAACTCCCTGCCACCGATCACTTCAGCAGATTTTTTTAAGGGGCGCTGGTCCCTAATAAATTTGCTTTTGTGTAGCGCAGGGCATGCACTGAATGCCAGCATCAATATTGATATCCACTATGGTCACTGGTGTATCATAGTAAATCTGGTGGGCTGCCACATCCCTCTTATGCTGCCCTTTATATAAACCTCATTAAGAAATTCTTATCCACATGAATGTCACAGAGGGTATCTCCATTCCTTTCTATAAGCTACAACAGACAGCAGCTTTGTAAGAAACTTTACTTTGCTAATAGTTGGGGGATCTAGCCAGACCCACTATCATCACCTGATCTTAAGGGAACCTGTTGTTGGATCTCAGGGGAACCTGTTGTTTAATCTTAGGGGAACCTGTTGTTGGATCTCAAGGGAACCTGTTGTTTAATCTTAGGGGAACCTGTTGTTTGATCTTAGGGGAACCTGTTGTTGGATCTCAGGGGAACCTGTTGTTTAATCTTAGGGGAACCTGTTGTTTGATCTTAGGGGAACCTGTTGTTGGATCTCAGGGGAACCTGTTGTTGGATCTCAGGGGAACCTGTTGTTTAATCTTAGGGGAACCTGTTGTTGGATCTCAGGGGAACCTGTTGTTGGATCTCAGGGGAACCTCTTGTTTAATCTCAGGGGAACCTGTTGTTTAATCTTAGGGGAACCTGTTGTTGGATCTCAGGGGAACCTGTTGTTTAATCTCAGGGGAACCTGTTGTTTAATCTTAGGGGAACCTGTTGTTGGATCTCAGGGGAACCTGTTGTTGGATCTCAGGGGAACCTGTTGTTGGATCTCAGGGGAACCTGTTGTTTAATCTTAGGGGAACCTGTTGTTGGATCTCAGGGGAACCTGTTGTTTAATCTTAGGGGAACCTGTTGTTGTATTTCGGGGGAACCTGTTGTTGGATCTCAGGGGAACCTGTTGTTGGATCTCAGGGGAACCTGTTGTGACAAAATGTAGGGTTTTGTAAGGGGGTTCACAACCATTACGATGAACAGGTACATGCAAATTCTTTGGAATAAAAAAACAAACAAACATATACCTTGTAGAACACAGTGTTAAAGTCTTAAAATGAGCTAGAAAATGCTACAATTTGACTATTACGGTACATGCATATGTACACAAAAACATAACCACTTGCGCATGCACATACATACATTACACCCATTTACACACTACAGCATACACATCTATACAATGTAACACATATTTACACGTACAATCACACACATATACACAAACATACACATGCATCCACTTACTTCTCTCTTGTATTTCTTTCTTGAATACTTCTATCTATAGTAACAGCAGCCATTACTCCCTCCCACCTTCCAGAGTCACTGTGGACTCTTTGATCCCTAGCCAGGAGTGATGCTGGAACTTTGAGAAGCTCTTCCTTCCCTCCCTCCCTTCTGTTATAGAACCCTACTGCTCTATATATGTAATGCTTTCTTACACCAGTAGAGGGCAGAGTGTATTACAACACATAGCGGACCTTCCACAGATTTTTTAAATTGAATATCTGTCATAGAATAAAGTAGCAGCAAAAAGGCTGACATTGTACTTCATTAAAAAGTTCCATAAGTTAGAGCGTCAATGAAAAATGGATGTATGCATATGGCATACAACAGCTTCTGTTTTTACTATCCATTTTCGCACCTTTTTTCCTCCTTTAAATATTACACATTAAACGGACAGCAAAAACACAGTGTGAACCCAGCCTAAATGTGCGATTGCATGAAAGGAATTTATAAGATTTCTTCTATATAAGAGGCTGCACATCTTTACCTACCACAGGACTTCATGCTGTCTCTTCTACAGGTAAAAGCTCCTCCCCACAGATGATTTTGTTTAACTGGTCCACTTTCACGGCTCATTTATAACAATGGAAAGCTGACTGGCTGGAATACTCTGTGAGCATCTTACATGCATCTGTTTTTGTTAATCCCCTCGTAACTGTCATTTGTGTCTTTCAGGCCAAGAAAAACTATTTTTCCATGTGTACTGCCATGTGACAGAAATAGCTTTTCACACTAAAAATGTGTTTGTCTGCTCTGTTGCATCTGTTGGTCCATGGGGAATTAGTCAGAGGCAGACAATACCTGCTCTTTCCTTTAGATGACACACACTTATTCTCCTAACACAGGCATTACTGCTTATTCAGTGGCTAAAAAAGAGGGGATCAAAGCACTCATTCTATAACAAACTACTTTCTGAAAGAAAGTCAGAGAAAACTGCATGCAGGTTAGTTTCACACTAGTTTTGAAAGTTAAAGGGCACATTTATCAATGTGCGCATGTCTAATTTTAAATACCCGCAAAGGACGACCCAGACAGACCTCCAGTAAAGAAGGTGATTTGATCCGCCAAGGATGTACAGCTTATGGTCCTTTTACAAGGAATAATTATCATTCAAATCTGTGCAATAATAATCGCATTATTACCTGGTGGAAATACAGGTAACGTTCAAGTGAAGAGCGAGAAATCCTTAATCGTAATCTTTCAACATGTTCTCAAATCATCGCTGGTCGCTCTCTGATAATTCGCAGATTGCTTCGTCTAAACAGTCTTTCACATATTCACCCTAGTTTGCGAGATGGCCTTAAGTGATCTTAAAGGGGTTATCCACCCAAGAGCTAAAAAATTAAATGTGGCCTTGCTAACCAAGTTCCCCTGAATATTTTGAGCCATCTCCTGTCTTTCTAGCTGCTGCCATTCCTGAGTTACAAGTTTTTCTAAAAGTCTATCTATATCCAAGATGGTGCAGGGCAGGAAACTACATTTCCCATCATGCATTTCCCTTACTCGACCATTTGTGTACTCGCCCCCTTTGCCTCCTTTATGTTACTGCTGTGATTACTATTGCACAGTAAACACAGGACTGTTTGTTTTAACTGAAATTGCATCACATCGCCCTAGTATGTATTCTATACTAGCTGATGGTGTAGCAGAGCTGACGCGTGCATGGTGTAAGCTATGTTCTGCATAATGGGCATATATTTACCGGGTAATGGGAGGGTGTACTGTAGGATTAGATCTCTGCTTGCTGACTGTGAATGAAAACATTCTGGTTCCATCCAGACTCTAAGAACATTCATAACACTTACAATATGCAGAGCTGTGATACAAAGACAGGTACATATGCATGCATTCAGTAACAGCAAGCAGGGATAGAACTATAACTTTTCATATTACAGAAACCTAGGCTCTGGGACTAATGCAAGTTTATGGAAGCAGCACTTTCACTAGCAGTGATCACCTGCATGCAGATGATGCAGATTCTGTTTCCTGGAGGTCTGGTCAATAGACAGCTAATCCAGCCCCCACAGAGGAGATCACATGTCCTGTGACCACAAAGGGAGGGGGGAAGAGGGAACAAAGTGTTGTCACAGAGTGGACACAGAGAAGATTATTTAGATGTCCAGAGCGAGTAAGTAAGAGAAAAAAAAACAGGGAAAGGGTGCAAGATAGGTTATACATGTATATTAGACGTAGGGTGGTATTGGGAAGGGGGATCATTTAGAATGTTGATTTTGTTATTCGGATAACCCCTTTAAAGCAATTGTAAAAACAATTGTATCTCTTTGTCTAAACACTGATTGGCATAAAAACCAAATTGTTGCTTCAAAATTAGAAACAGGCATTACATGTGCCTTCCCCTGCCCAAACCATTTTGAGGCACATAGCAGATGGAAGTTTGGTGTTACAGTGCCCCATTATGTGACTTGTCATTATCAGCCACCATCACTGTTTGCAGTGGTGGCATAAACAAGAAACCTAAAGTGCTACATCCTGGCCCACCAGATGACCGGAACACGTCATGTCATTTCTCACTGGTTCTTCATTGGTGGGCCCCAGATACCCCAGTCCGACTCTGCGCTCAAGTGTAGAGCAGTGTGTTTGCTGTGAAGCAACACACTGGCCAAACTGCTGGTGTGATGATCTAGGGAGCCATTGCATACTGCCCCTAGTAGTGATACAAGGGCACTAACAGCTCAGCAACATGTGCAGGGCATTATGTGACAACATGTGTTGTCTTTCATGCTAGAACTACCAAGTGTTACATTTTTCTGCAGGATGATACTCTCCCACACACAGCAAGAGTTTCTTTAAATTGCAACACTCTGTTGGCCTGGCCAGATATTAGCCGTAGATAGTGTTAGGGTCCTATTCCACGGGCCGAGGAGGGCCCGATAAACGATGTAAACGAGCGGCGATCTGCTAGATCGCCGCTCGTTTACTGGGCCTATTCCACGGCCCGATGATCGTTGAGCGAGGGCTGCAAGGACATCGTTACCGATGTCCTTGCAGTCCTTGGAGAATCATACATTACCTGCAGGTCTTCTCTGCGCTGTCTTCATCCCCGTGTCCCGCGCGCTCTATCTTCCGAATGGCCGGTGAGCTGACAGGCCACACTCAGCCAATCACAGGCCGCGGCGGTCCCAGCCTGTGATTGGCTGAGCGCTCCGTCAGCTGACCGGCCATTCGGAAGATAGAGCGCGCGGGATGAAGACAGCGCAGAGAAGAAGACCTGACAGGTAATGTATGCTGCTGCGCTTCTGAAATCGTCAGTCGCCCACCGTGCACCGCTATTCAACTGTAGCGATGCGCAGTGGGGGAACGATGATTTTAGGTCTGGCCCTAAATGAACGATCAGCCGCTGACACGATCATCGGCTAATCGTTCTCTCTATTTCACCGAACGATAATCGGCCGAATCGGGCCAAATGGGGCCGATTCGGCCGATTATTGTTACTGTGGAATAGGGCCCTTAAACAATGACAGTTCATGTGGAACAGCTGCTTTTTATACAGTGTGTGAACATAGCCTTAAAGTGAATGTATAACTGTTTATAGCCAGATTCTGAAGCATGCTCTTTTTCCTAATTTGTTTCTATTTTCTGATTGTAATTTCTTAATACAGTAATATTGCGGCAGCCATTTTGTCTGAGCTATTTTAAAGAGGACAGTTAGCCAGCCTCAGAGGTATGGGTTTAGAATTTGTCTGACATTTCAGCGAGTAGTCAAATGGGTGTAAACTTAGTTTTAATAATGGGAGTGATATATGGGAGCATTCACGCCCTACAATATAAAGCATTTACACCCTCTGACTGTAAAATCCATCAACTGATCAAGGCCGTATTAACAGCTGCTGCTGCCCTGGGCACTAAACCTGAAGACGCCCCATCTTGGGGAGCTTGGGGGAGAGTGGTTTCGGCTAAATGCATTTTTTCTACATGGAGAAACATTGTCTGCATCACATTTTTCATGATTTTTAACTGCCTAAAACATAAATTTCCACATTGAATCAATGATTAGAGCAGTCTGCATATTGTCTGAAGGAATTCTCACCACAGGATTGGTAGGTAATAGGCATCACAGCGATACCAGACCTGAAAAACACCTCCACACCAGACCTGACCATACCTCCTCCCCCTATCCCCTCAAAAAGACACCAGATTTACTGGCAAGTCTGAACAGGTGGGAGACTAAAAAATAAAAACAACAAAAAAAAGTTGTTTTCTTACCCTTGCTCCCTGGTGCTGCCCCCTGAAAGGTGCTGCCCTAGGCACCAGACCACGTGATAAATACAGCCCTGCACCTGATATTGTCAGGGAAAACTATAAATACACATATCTCAGTAATGGGAGGGCAAGAAACTGTAAACAGCTGTGTAACCAGGATACCCTAATCAAACAATATTAATCTCTTAGCACTCTGGAATCAAGGGTGCTTTAAAAATTATTATTATTATCATCAATAATAATAATATTAATAATAATAATCATCTCATTTTTGGGGGTTGGCAACAGGTCATCTTTAATGGCATTTAGAAATATGCTTTACAGCAAGCCTCATGGACATAGACAACATCCTGTCTGTGATGATGAAAACAATACTGCTGAAAAGTGATATGTGCAGAACAGGAAGTATCAGCTAAATGGAGAAGTCCTGTGAAAATTTTTATTAAAGTATTGTATTGCCCCCCCAAAAGTTATACAAACCACAATATACACTTATTACAGGAAATGCACATAAACGGGGAGATTTATCAAACTTGGTGTAAAGTAGAATAGGCTCAGTTGCCCCTAGCAACCAATCAGATTCTACCTTTCATTTTCCAAAGAGTCTGTGAGGAAAGAAAGGTGGAATCTGATTGGTTGCTAGGGACAACTGAGCAAGCTCTACTTTACACCAGTTTAATAAATCTACCCAAAGTGTTTTTTTTCCCTTCACTTACTACTGCATCAAGGCTTCACTTCCTGGATAAAATAGTGATGTCACGACCCGACTCCCAGAGCTGTGCGGGCTGTAGCTGCTGTAGAGGATGATGGCAGGGGGACACTGAGGGACACAGGACACTGGAGGGACACTGAGCATCCCCAGCCATCATCCTCTCCAGCAGCCACAGCCCACACAGCTCTGGGAGTCGGGTCGTGACATCACCATTTTATCCAGGAAGGGAAGCCTTGATGCAGTAGTAAGTGCAGGAAAAAAAAGCACTTTATGAGCATTTCCCGTAATAAGTGTAAATTGGTGATTTGTATAACTTTTGGGGGGCAATACAATACTTTAATAAAAAATTTTGCCGGACTTCTACTTTAATAATATTTAGGTTTTGGAATAAAAACTGCTAGATTTCAGTGCTATTTTGAAATAGAGATAGGAAAATTGGAGAAAAAAGGGGGAAATTATAATAAACACATCACAAAAACCTGATTTAAGAAATTTGCCCATTTTCTGGTTATTCTATAGCAGTTATAGGTATACTTAACAAGTGATGCGATTTATCAGTACTACTGCAGGCAAATGCTTCACTGTCATATGAAACACAGCCTTCATAGCATCTTTATATTATACCATGCAATCCGGACAATCGTACTGTTACAGGGAAACTTGTATGACTACATTATACTAGATGTGTGCACTCATGTACATCTGTCTTTGTTTGTGTGCCCCCTTCTCTTGACAAAAACCTGCATGTGGCCATGTATAAGCTGATATAATGTTTTCTGGTTGTATGTAAAAGAAAGATTGCTAAGGAACATGAAAAAGGAAATGCATAAAACATTTATCCTACTCTGAATCTCAAACATCTAAGCTTGGCCATCTGAAATAGTGGGATGTGTGCTATTCTTGTATGCAGCTATTAATGTACTTTCCACTGACTTCTTCTCACTGTGTCCTTAGAAGGACAACCCAATTCTACTTTTGAAAACAGCTTTTTTGTTATGCATAAAAAAGGAGCCATATAGCACAATACATAGCTTAACAGAGAACTCAAATAAGCTTTTCTGTAAGATTTAATTAGTTTTTCTAATAAAACATAATCATCCATTCAATTGAAAACATGAAAATAAATTTCATCGGTGGGAAAGTCTTGGCATGCATATAAGGGACGCAGATGTTTTTCTCATCTTTCCATTTGAAAAATAAAGCCAAAATTAATCCTTAAAGGGGTATTCTCATTTCTCCAAGAATCAGATGAGCACTCCTCACTTCCTGGTTTGGCAGGATGGGGACGCAGGGGGGCAGAGGACGGGACACAGTGGTCCATAGCTGAATCAGCTCTGCATCGCTGTGTCTCCAACAGGTTACACACCTCACCTCTCCAGGGACAAACCAAGCCCTGGAGACATTTGTGACCTCAGAGGGAGACATAGAAGGAGTAAAAACATAGTTACCAGCTCCCAAGGATCCTGGCCACTGCTCACAGAGCAGAGGTAAGTGATTGAGAAACTAAGAAATAAGCTGTCAACTAAAGCGAAGAGAGAAAAGGGCCAAAAAGCAAAACTAAACAATTTTTCTAATGCAAAGCATTTGCAAATTTGCTTGCTTTTCTATTCCCTATCACCTGATAAAGAATATCTCTTTAGGGTGCCTTCACACACACCAGGCCCTAAGCGGATTTTACGCTGCAAATTTGCAGCAAAATCTGCTGTGGTTCCATTAGCAGTATCTTTCCTATGAGAATACATACTCACATCAGGATTGACATCCCGCTGCGAGTATGTAAGTTAACCCCCGCTGGCTGAAGCATACATCACCTGCTCCACGCTCCGGCTTGCTTGTTGCAGGGGTTCCCAGCATCTGCACATCCCGCTGAGCCAATCAGTGCGCTGCCCTGCCGCAGCCACTGATTGGCTGAGCCGGACGTCCAGCCGGGAACCCCTGAAGCAAGGCAGAGTGGGGAACAGGTTATGTATGCTCCAGCCAGCGGGAGTTAAATTACATACTCGCAGCGGGATGTCAATCCTGTTGTATGTATTCTCATAGGAAAGAACTGCCAAAATCCGCTGCGGATCTGGTGTGTGTGAAGGCACCATTAGGACATCCATGTAATACAAATTTAGAGTACATTCACACAGGATCTGCTGCAGATTTGAAACTTATACAGCAGATATCAATGGAACTAAATAAAATTAGCAATTTTAAAGCTGCTACAGATCTTGTACATGTAAATGGACACTAAGGGGAAAAATGTGGTTATATATCTCATCGTATTGCAGCACCTTTTGGCTATGTTCTCACAGAGTATTTTTGCTCAGTATTTTGGTGAGTATTTTGCAACCAAAACCAGGAGTGGACTAAAAACACAGAAAGGCAATGTTCACACACTGTTGAAACTGAGTTGATGGCCGCCATTTAATAGCAAATAACAGCTGTTTCTGAACCGCATCAGAGGGCATTGTCACCTAGGAGGGGCTTCATGATAGTTGGGCCCCCTCTCCCAAGAGAGCTATGGCCCAACTGCCGTAAAGCTCTGCTTAGGGGACTCCGTCCACCGAAGAAATGAAGCGATTTAGAGCAGAAAGTAGACACAGACAAGTGTTATACAGGTATATATTGAATGGGCAGCATCTAAGCTTGTGAATGGTGCAGAGAACCACACATAAATTAAGGGGGGACAATATCACTTTAATGAGCTCTGGTAAAATGAGAGCTGCACCATGAATAGTTGGTATAGGGAAATTACACCCGTTTTTGTTTCAGACAAATTGATAAATCGGGGCATTTGTCTCAGTTCTGAGGTATAGAACTGTTACCTGTGGATCAGGGAAATGTGATATGCACCGTAAGGCTGGGTTCACACTACGTATATTTCAGTCAGTATTGTGGTCCTCATATTGCAACCACAACCAGGAGTGGATTGAAAACACAGAAAGGATCTGTTCACACAATGTTGAAATTGAGTGGATGGCCACCATTTAATGGCAAATATTTGCTGTTATTTTAAAACAACGGCTGTTATATTGAAATAATGGCAGTTATTTACCGTTATATGGCGGCCATCCACTCAATTTCAACATTGTGTGAACAGAGCCTTTCTGTGTTTTTAATCCACTCCTGGTTTTGGTTGCAATATGAGGACCACAATAGTGACTGAAATATATGTAGTGTGAACCCAGCCTAAACATTGCACTTGACAACCTAAACCCTTAATCATATTTTTTATAGTGATGGCTATTTCTTACACAATAAGCTAAAAGTGAAGGCTAAAAACCCGTACTTTGTATGCCACTAAAAACGTTTGCTATGAAGTACAAAGCACATGATTGGTAGTGATATAGTTAACACATAGAACGCAGCCAACACTAGAATTACTGCTCACAGCTGCTACCAGAAACATTAACAAGTCTCAGGAAAAGCAGACACCTGGGAATACTGGAATCTCACAGAGAGGCTCTTCAGTCATCTTAGTTTCTTAATATTTCACTTTTTTGTTCACATTGTATGGTATAGTCTTTGGACCAGGTGACAACTTTTGCACTTTTTGTGTGGATAAAAACTACAGTGGAGTGTTTTGTACTTCTGGACAAACTGAAATTCTGTTACTAAATAAAAAAGTAACTGGCCCTTTAACCCTTCAATATTATTACTGTGTGTCAACAGGAACACAGTAAGGCTGGGCTCACAATGCCTTTGTACCATATGTTACAGGGAACCAAACATGACATTTTAGTGTTTCGAGTTACAAGGTTGTTGTAACTAGGGATGATCCGAAGCCTCCGAGGTTCGGGTTCGTATGAACCCGAACGCTCGGCATCAGATTCCTGCTGTCTGCCCGCTCCGTGGAGCGGGTGGATACAGCGGGAGGACCGCCTGTAAAACTGGGGTACAGCCTATGGCTATGGCTGTATCCCAGTTTTCCAGGCGGTCCTCCCACTGGATCCGCCCGCTGCACGGAGCGGGCAGACAGCGGGAAACATTACCGAGAGTTCGAGTTCGTACGAACCCGAACCGAACTCGGTTCGGACCATCCCTAGTTGTAACGCATGCTGCAGCATTTTCTACCGTATAAACTGCTTGTCTGCTGTTGCCTCTGTCTCCCCCAATATGTAGTGATGCTCCATCCCGCGTTTGATGCAAATGCACTAAGATGTTGGCGGCATCTCTCCCTCAACTAGTCATGGCTCCCGGGCTTTAGTCACACCACTCTGTGCTGTATTCTTGACACTCTGGATGTTATTCCCAGGCCTACAGCCTTCTACATCTTACAGAGGACACCCAGAGAGGGAGGATTACAGAACGGGAGCCCTGACTACATCCCAGTAGCCGTGCCTTGGTGAGGGAAAGACACCGTCCACATGCCCAGTTAGCGCTGATTTGCATACAGTGAGGGAAGACATATACATTTTCAGAGACAAAGGCAATGGCAAAGCAGTTTATATGGTAGGAAATGCTAAAGCATGCTTTATAATGTCATCACATATCATTGACTAAAGAATGCTTAAGTGATAGATCTGTACATGTAAAAGTATCCTCAGGTTTCTTTGTGCATTTAATAAATCAATTTATTTTACTTGGGGTCGATCAAACATATTTAGGCCATGTTCACACAACATAAGTTGTGAATTGATCACGGCCGTTGTTACCGACTCGCAACAACGGCCGTGATTAATTCAAAACTTACGAGCACTGCAGGCTGAGGGAATCCTGGCCAGAGTGTGTACACATAGAATACGCTCCGGCCCGGAACCCTACCAGCCGCAGCAAAAACTGACATGTCAGTTTTGTGCAACCGCTATTTATTAAATAGGGGCGCACAAGCCTGACAAGTCACACAATGGAACGTGCAGCTCCAGTAGGTACATAATCTCCTCTCATGAGCTCTAAACTTTCTTTCCTCATATGGCCTAGAAGGAACGTCTGAGCCAAGGTGGGGAGCAGGCATGGCCTTCTCCTATGCCTGATATATTATGATTTTTGCCTCCAAAGCTGGGGTGGAATTCTGTGACTGCCGTACGACGGCCTCACATTTGCTGGATTTAGTGAGAGGTGTGCACCTCTCCAGTCATAATAAATTCCCCCAAAGAGTGCCTTCACACATAACGGATCCGCAGCAGATTTCACGCTGCAAATTTGCATCGAAATCCGCTGCAGATCCATTGCCTTGAATTTTCTATAAGAATACATACTGTAAATTAACCCCCCTGCCAGCCAAAGCATACTGTACCTGCTCCGCGCACCGGCTTGCTTTGGGGGTTCCCGGCTAGATATCCCGCTCAACCAATCAGTGCGCTGCCCCGCCGCAGCCACTAATTGGCTGAGCAGGATGCGCAGACGCCGGTAGCCCCAGAAGCAAGCTGGAGCATGGAGCAGGTACAATATGCTCTGGCCGGTGGGGGGATAACTTACATACTCACAACGGGATGACAATCCCGCTGTGAGTATGTATTCTCATAGAAAATACAAGGCAATGGATCCTCAGCGGAAATCCCCTTCGTGAAATCCCCTGCGGATCCGTTATGTGTGAAGGCCCCCTAAGGGTGCGTTCACACGTACAGGATCTGAAGCAGATTTGATGGCACAGATTTAAAGTTGCATATTCAAAGCAAATCAAATCTGGGCCATCAAATCTACTGCAGATCTGCTGTAGATCCTGTACGTGGATGTGCTCTGTGCACAAAAGGGACATATCAGCAGGTTCAATGTGTCTAACCTGCTGATAGTTTCCCTTTAAATTTCTACACACACTGAAGTGGTTTCACTTGGCAGTTCTCTGGTTAATGGTAACATTAGTAGGTGCCCTTGTAGAAGTGCCTCAATTATTCAGCAGCACAGCATGCCGGTCTTAGGTCTATGCAGACTAGAGTGAACATCCCGGTAGGGGTTAATGAATGGTTCTTTTACTGCACCAGTAACTGAGTGCAGCTGTTTGTTTTGAAAACAATAGACGTCAGCCTCTGTAATTACATAGCGCCATTCAGCGAAGAGAAACTTACGCAAACTCTATTCATCTGGGACTTAATTAATTAATGATGTTACTGTTCCCTTAATACCAGGCTTTCCTAGTCTAATGGGATTTAGGAATGTGTCAGTAGAGGCTTCATAGCTCTCATGTTTGGTGGATAAAAATGCATTTTTCTTGCCGTCGATGTTCGCTGTGCATTCCAGTCACATGTGTATTATGTAGATTATAGGGAAACACATAAAAATGTGCCCTCACTGCAGTTACTTTATACATGAAGGACAAGTTCACACAGTACACTTTTTGAGATTTCTTTATTAGATAAAACAAGCAGTAGATACAAAAAGGAAGATGTCCTTTATACTTTTTCTCCTTACTTTCCCCTCCTAGTTTGAGCCAAAAAATATCCTATTAAGAACACACTGCCGCTATATTCTGTCCTGTGTTTTTGACAGAAACAATAGCTTATATGCAGCATTATTCTTCCTGTGACTGAACTGTAATCCCAATTGACCTCATTAAAAGTAATACAGAGCCCATCAGGACTTGGTGGGATTCCTGTGAAAAGGGATCTGAGATGACTTAGGGCCGCAGAGTTTTGACAGCTCCTAAAAGTTAATCGTTTATCCATTCTGGCATCTCCCAAAGCTCCCATTGGAGTGGAGTGGTGGTCAGACAAGCGCACTGCAGCTTCATTAAAGTGGTATTCCTATCTCTACTGAGGGTACAAACACACACGGCATATACGCTCCGTATTTACTGCTGCGATACGCAGCAAATACGCAGCAGATTAGATCTAAATAACTGAACACAGCATCAAATCTGCTGCGTATCTGCTGCGTATACACTGTGTGTGTTTGTACCCTAACAGTTAAAATTGTACTTGACCAGATTGGCAAAGCTATGTAAAGTGCTGCAAAATCAGTTGGCTCTGTATAAATAAACACGAACTGGAGAGAATGGAACGGCTGCACATCCCATCTATGGCTGATACTAATGCCGCTAGGCCTATATTAAAAATCAACACCAGAGTGTCTGTATATAAATTGATCAAGCCATATTGCCCCGTGTACCACCGTGCAGGTCCTCTGGTCCACACGGGTCCCTACGCTAACTCCACACCGTGTCGGTCAGCGACCGCCAACCCCGCAAAGCGTGCACATGCAGGGAAGGGAGGCCATGGAACGGCTCTGCAACCCCAATGTCACAGAACCAGACCCAAAAAGCCCCACCAAAACCCAGCCAGCACCACCGGCGGGGAAGGCTGCCCCCAAACGACACAAGTATGGATATGGTATTACACTTACCATTGCTGCTCTCACAGAATGGGAAAGACATAAGGTCCAGACATGTGAGCACAGGCATCTCCTGCTAATTTTGGTCATGTGGGTCTTATAAAGGAGTGCGAGCTGTTCAGAGAGGGAGAACTGTGAAACACGAACTGGAGAGAATGGAACGGCTGCACATCCCATCTATGGCTGATACTAATGCCGCTAGGCCTATATTAAAAATCAACACCAGAGTGTATGTATATGAATTGATCAAGCCATATTGCGACATGTGAGCACAGGCATATCCTGCTAATTTTGGTCATCCCTCCTGTCTGTCCCATTCTATCTTTGATAGCTATGGTGAGTGCAATACCTTATCCAGACTTGTGCTGTTTGGGGGCAGCTTCCTCCGCCGGTGGTGCTGGCTGGGTTTTGGTGTGGCATTTTTGGGTCTGGTCCCGTGGCATGGGGGTTGCAGGGCCGTTCCATGGCCTCCCTTCCCTGACTGTGCACGCCTGCGGGGGTGGTGGTCGCTGACCGGCACAGTGTGGACTTAGTGTAGGGACCCATGTGGATCAGATACCTGCACGAGGTACATGGGGCAGTGTGGCTTGATCAATTCACATACAGAATTCTGATGTTTTTTATGCAGCCGAGAGGTACTAGTATCAGCCATAGGTGCGAGGTGCAGCACTCTTTTTCTTCCCTGAACCGTACTCTGTATAAATAAAGACTAAAGCCTGTATTACAAGTAGCAATTATCGTTGATAGATTCGTTATAACGATCGATCACTAGTGAACAATTCTGAGGTTATTACATTCACCGATTACTGTTATGAACGTCTTTATATGGTCACTAATTATTACTCAGGACAACCCACGCAACATGTTTTATCGGCTTTTTACACTTATTACACGAACAGAAATGTGAACAATCTGCGAACTACCAACGATAATTTTTCAACTTGATGAAAGACAAAAATAAACAATTTTTCATTTGCTGTTTGATCATTGGGTGTTATTACACAGACAGATAATCGCTCATTTTCGATCGTTATAGCAATTTTTTAAACAATAATCGCACCATGTAATAGGGCCTTTATTGTTACTTGTAGGGCACATAAAGTGAAATACTTTTACAAATACATTCATTTAGCTAACTTGTCTCCTTGATATACCCACTCTTTTTCTCTTCTTTTTACTGCTCATTGTCTACATTGACTGGGTGACCACTTCTCTGCTCTAAAAGCAGTGGTTGTGATTACATATACAGTGGGGAAAGTATTTCATCCACTGCAGTGGTTGTGATTACATATACAGTGGGGAAAGTATTTCATCCACTGCCGATTTTGCAAGTTTTCCCACCTACAAAGAATGGAGAGATCTGTAATTTTTATCATAGGTACACTTCACATGTGAGAGACAGAATCTATAAAAAATAATTCCAGAAAATTACATTGAATTAATTTGCATTTTATTGCATGAAATAAGTGTTTGATCACCTACCAACCAGACAGAATTCTGTCCTTTGCAGATCAGGGTTTTTTTTTTTCCTTTTTTGCACTAATCACTGTATTAATTGCACCTGTTTGAATTCCTAATCTGTTAAAAAAACAACAACAACTGTACACACACTCAGTCAATCACACTTCAACCTCTCCACCATGGCCAAGACCAAAGAGCTGTCTAAGGACGCCAGGAACAAAATTTTAGACCTGCATAATGCTGGGATGGGCTACAGGACAATAGACAAACAACTTTGTAAGCAGGCAACAACTGTTGGTGCACAAGATGACTGTCAATCTTCTATGATCTTGAGTTCCATGCAAGATCTTGCTTGGTGGGGTACGGATGATTGTGAAAAAGGTCAGGAATCAGCCCTTGGTCAATGGCCCGAAGAGAACTGAGACCACAGACTAAAATTTTACCATTAGTAACACACTACGATGTAAAATCCTGCAGGACACAAGATCCCCCTGTTCATACCAGCACATGTGCGGGCCCATTTGAAGTTTGCCATTTACCATCTGGATGATCCAGAGGAGGCATAGAAGAAGGTCATGTGGTCAGATGAAACCAACATAGACATTTTTGGTATCAACTCTACTTGCAGTTTGGAGGAACAAGAAGAACACAGACCCAACCGTAAGGCATGGGAGTGGAAACATCATAGTCAGAGCGCTTTTCTGCAAAAGGGACAGTACAACTGCATTGTATCGAAGGGAAAATGGATGAAGCCATGTATTATGAGACTTCCCCTAGTAGAAGCATTGAAGATGGGTTGTTGCAGGACCTTCCAGCATGATAATTACCCAAAACACACAGCCAGGGCGACTAAGGACCAGCTCTGTAAGAAGTATTTCAAGTACTGGCCAGTTCCCTGACCTGAACCCAATAGAAATCCTTGGAGGGAGCTGAAACTCAATGTTGACCAATGTTGAAACCTGAAAGATCTGGAGGTGATCTGTATGGATGGGTGGGACAAAATCCCTGCTGCAGTGTGTGCAAACTTGGTCAAGAACTACAGGAAATGTCTGACCTCTGTTTTGCAAACAAAGGTTTCTGTACTAAATATTAAGTTGTTTTTCTATTGTGTCAAATACATATTTCAGGCAATAAAATCCAAAATAATTATTTGAAATTCAAAGAATGTGATTTTGGGGATTTATTTTAATAGAGTCTGTCTCTCACAGGTGAAGTATCCCTACCATTAACATTACAAACCTTCTCCATCCTTTGTAGGTGGGAAAAGTTGCAAATTGTCAGCGTATTAAATACTTATTTTCCCCACTGTATTTATGTGTTTCTGTAGATTATGGTCCAGATTTACAAATCTGTCCAAAACTACTGGTGTAATTTCCTCATAACAACCAATGAGATCTCAGTTTTTATTTTATTGGTTGATATGAGCAAGTTACATCAGTTTTTGTTTTACACAGACTTTAAAGTAACAGCCATAGTAGATAGATAGATAGATAGATAGATAAAGACAGATTTAGGCCCAAGTGGCAGATAAGGCTGGCAAAAGTATGAGGTGTATGGGGACATTAAATGTTCTTATACACTATAAATAACTATTAACCGAACAATCATTCGTCGAACAATTATCTCTCCCGTCCTCCCCTTACACAAACATTTCTGTGTTCCCTATGGGGAAGGGAGTTGTAAGATTCAGTCAGATTGCTCTGGTTCTGGGTTATCCCTCTAAAAACAAAAGGGTCGACAGCGAAAATCTATCACCCCTAAAGCACCTATTACACGGGGCGACAAAAAGGAGCAAACGAGCGGGTGAGTGCAGGGGAGGCCGCAGGGAGTACTACCCGGGTGATCGCTAGATTGTCCGGGCAGCCCATAAAGGATAGTGGCGGTCTGCTGCCGCTGCTCCAATTCCATGAAGCGACGGCAGCAGATCGCTGCTCTCACAGTCATTTGTCTTTCAACATGTTGAAAGACAAACGACAGAAACGATCAGCCGACATAGTTTATGTTGGCTGATTGTTGCCTTCTATTACACAAGACGATTATCGGATGTAAAGGCCGAATACTGTCGATAATCGTTCCGTGTAATAGGGTCTTAAAGCGACTCTGTACCCACAATCTGACCCCCCAAACCACTTGTACCTTCAGATAGCTGCTTTTAATCCAAGATCTGTCCTGGGGTCTGTTCGGCAGGGGATGCAGTTATTGTCATAAAAACAACTTTTAATCCTTCAGCGCTGTGTCTAACGGCCGGGGCTTACATTTGTATATGCATTTGGCTGGCACAACCTCTCTGTCCCTCCTCCCCACCCTCCTCATCATTAGGAATGCTCCAGGCAGATTGCTTCCTATTCCCCACCTGTGTGCATAATGAACATGGGCTGGATCGTTAAGACACCTGTGCAAAGCTCAAACAGCAGTAAATGTTCCTGGATCATTCCTAATGATGAGGAGGGTGGGGAGGAAGGACAGAGAGGTGGTGCCAGCCTAATGCATATACAAATGTAAGCCCCGGCTGTTAGACACAGCGCTGCAGGATTAAAAGTTGATTTTATGACAATAACTGCATCCCCTGCCGAACGGACCCCAGGACAGATCTTGGATTAAAAGCAGCTATCTGAAGGTACAAGTGGTTTGGGGGCAGGGCCGTCACCAGGAATTTCGGGACCCTGCACCTTGTTCACATTTAGGTTCTACAATTTTATAACTGTATAACAGAGGTTACATTTTAAGCCACTGGGGAAAATGGGGTATATGAGCCAGTTCTCTAGAATTGATCTCACACACAGACACCAGCACACATGTATACAGACACCAGCACACATGTATACAGACACCAGCACACATGTATACACACATACAGACACCAGCACACATGTATACAGACACCAGCACACATGTATACACACATACAGACACCAGCACACATGTATACAGACATACAGACACAAGCACACATGTATACAGACACCAGCACACATGTATACACACATACAGACACCAGCACACATGTATACAGACACCAGCACACATGTATACACATTTACAGACACCAGCACACATGTATACAGACACCAACACACATGTATACACACATACAGACACCAGCACACATGTATACAGACACCAGCACACATGTGTACACACATACAGACACCAGCACACATGTATACACACACATACAGACACCAGCACACATGTATACAGACACCAGCACACATGTATACACACACCAGCACACATGTATACACACATACAGACACCAGCACACATGAATACAGACACCAGCACACATGTATACAGACACCAGCACACATGTATACACACATACAGACACCAGCACACATGTATACACACATACAGACACAAGCACACATGTATACAGACACCAGCACACATGTATACACACATACAGACACCAGCACACATGTATACAGACACCAGCACACATGTATACACACATACAGACACCTGCAAACATGTATACAGACACCAGCACACATGAATACAGACACCAGCACACATGTATACAGACACCAGCACACATGTATACACACATACAGACACCAGCACACATGTATACACACATACAGACACCAGCACACATGTATACAGACACCAGCACACATGTATATATAAACACACAGACACACACTTACTCTGACCAGGGAAGCTCCAGGTTCCAGGTGCTGCAGTCCCTCTCCTCACACAGCGGCTCCCCGCCCCTCCTTCTCCGACATCCCAGCACAAGTGAAAGCAGGAAGAGGAGATAGTGAGGGGCGGGGGAGGGGGCCCTGTGTCTCTACTGCTTCCTGCCTGTGCGGTACAGCTGTCAGGAGCCTGTATGCAGGGAGGCTGGATGGCCGGGCCCCCCTGGATCCTTGTTTGAGCTCGGGCCCCTGACAGCTGTACCCAGGGGCGTAGCTAAAGACTGATGAGCCCTGGTGCAAAATGTTAGCTTGGGGCCCCCCCATCTCACCCGATCAGGCAAAGTCATATCTAACGTTATATCCAATTACTCTAATGTGCCACCATGTTCTAATGCACTGCCACTGCCTCCACCTTATGTACTGCACTACTGCCCCCTATAATTAATGGACTGTACTGTGTCATTGTCTAATCATTGTATTCCAATCTTTGACTCTCCAGCTGAAAAACTACAACTCTCATCATAAACTGCCAGTTGGAAACGATGGGGGTTGTAGTGCTGCAACCTGAAGAGCCACATGCTGCAAAACTACAACTCCCATAATAAACTGTCAGCAGGGCACGATGAAGTTTGAACTTCTGCAACCTGGAGAAATCACCTGATATCACCTGCAGTCCTATGTATCACCACATAACACAGTGATATCTCTGATTACAGATAATGTAGTAGATTTCACCTGCAGTCCTATGTAACAGCACAGATAACACAGTGATATCTCTGTGTATAGATCATGTAGTAGATGTCACCTGCAGTCCTATGTAACACCACAGATAACACAGTGATATCCCTCTGAGTACAGATAATGTAGTAGTCACCTGCAGTCCTATGTAACACCACAGATAACACAGTGATATCCCTCTGAGTACAGATAATGTAGTAGTCACCTGCAGTCCTATGTAACAGCACAGATAACACAGTGATATCTCTGAGTACAGATAATGTAGATGTCACCTGCAGTCCTATGTAACACCACAGATAACACAGCCATATCTCTGAGTACAGATAATGTAGTAGCTGTCACCTCGGGACACCCCTACTAAATGATGTTCTACAAAATAAGAAAAGTGTCATACAGGGACTCACAGGTGACGTCTTCTTTGATCTGAGGCGTCACTTTCCCTTTTCCTCTCCATCCAGTCCAGACCTCCATGATGATTTCTTCCAGATACGTTTCATCTTTTCAGAACCTGCGAGACAAACAATTTAGGCTCCGCACATTTCTAGCAACTTCCTTTCCTTTCTCCCTCCTGTAGGCTCCCAAAGTAACTGCGCTGTTTGGTGTTATGTGCAGTAAAGCGAGTAGGAATGTGGGATGCCCCCTGTATGTAGGATCCCCTGCTGTGCCCCCTGTATGTAGGATTCCCTGCTGTGCCCCCATGAGCTAATAATGCCCCCAGAGGTGGCCCCCATGAACTAATAATGCCCCCCAGAGGTTCCCCCATGAGCTAATAATGCCCCCAGAGGTGCCCCCATATACTAATAATGCCCCCGGAGGTGCCCCCATATACTAATAATGCCCCCAGAGGTGCCCCCATATACTAATAATGCCCCTGGAGGTGCCCCCATATACTAATAATGCCCCCAGAGGTGCCCCCATGAACTAATAATGCCCCCAGAGGTGCCCCCATGAGCTAATAATGCCCCCAGAGGTGCCCCCATGAGCTAATAATGCCCCCAGAGGTGCCCCCATGAGCTAATAATGCCCCCAGAGGTGCCCCCATGAACTAATAATGCCCCCAGAGGTGCCCCCATACACTAATAATGCCCCCAGAGGTGCCCCCATACACTAATAATGCCCCCAGAGGTGCCCCCATATACTTATAATGCCCCCAGAGGTGCCCCCCATGAGCTAATGCCCCCAGAGGTGCCCCCATATACTAATAATGCCCCCAGAGGTGCCCCTAAAAAAACAAACATCATACTCACCTAATCCACGCTGTATGGCTGCAGGCAGCAGCTCTTCCTCCTCTTCGGGCTCCATCTTGCGAGCCTCAGGGACGGGACTTCCAGCAGGCGTGATGACGTCACATCATCACGCCTGCCGGAGAGGTCATGTCGCGGCGTCCCATAGGCTGCTGGCATGAAGTGCCGGCAGCCTATGGGAGGGAATACAGGAAGAGGACGCTGACAGGTCCTGCTCCTGTATTCTGATCGCTTTAATGTTCTGCCCGCTCACTGTGCGGGCGGAACATCGAAGCGATCAGTGCATCCCGAGAAGCTGCGCGGCCGCAGCTTCTCGGGATGCTCAAAAACAAGTGGCAAGGGGGGCCGTGCGAGCCCCCCTAGCGTAGCGCACGGGGGGCGGGGGGCCCGTCGGGCCCCCCCCCATGTCTCTTAGGGTCCGGGCCCCATACGGCAGTACCAGTTGTACTGCTCTATCGGCGGCCCTGTTTGGGGGGTCAGATTGTGGGTACAGAGTCGCTTTGAGCCTTCTCTCCACTAACATTATCAGTGTCCGGTTCAAACTGTTTAAATATAGATATGGAATTAGGCATCATGGATATTCACCAGTTGCATGCAATTGTAACAAAACTGCAGCTCAGAAATAGCAATTTCCGCAATTCAAAAACCATTTACCAGTTGCATGCAATTATAATAAAACTGCAGCTTAAGAATAGTTTTTGCTACAAACCACTTGTACCTTCGGATAGCTGCTTTTAATTCAAGATCTGTCCTGTGGTCCGCTCGGCAGGTGAAGCAGTTATTGTCCTAAAAAACAACTTTTAAACTGGCAGCCCTGTGTCAAATTCATCACCTGAACACTGCACAGGTGCCTTAACTATCCAGCTCATGTGCAGTGATCTTGGATTAAAAGCAGCCATATGACGGTACAAGCGGTTTGGGGGATTCAGATTGTGGGTACAGAGTCGCTTTAACATGAAGAAGAACCGACACATTCATACTTTAGAGATACTATAAGAAGAAAATCATATAAGTAGACGCATAGTAACAAAACTGCAGCAATGAACAAATGGCACATAAAGCTACATTACAACCTGATAAAATAAGGGTATAAACTATAGTACTAATGAACTGAATATGAATGGGACATTTAAAATACTCACAAAAAATTAAAGTAATACAACATTTATGGAAAAGGAGCGTCACTAATTGATCATCAGTGACAGCTTCGAGCCTGCCCTCCCTAGCTCTTCCCACCAGCCTCATCCTTCCTACTACTTCATTGTCTGCCGAAAATTCATCTACCTACACTGGGACATGTATCAGGCTATCAGGAGGGAGGGTATATGGCTGCAAGAAGACATGTATCTGGCTACTAGGGGGTATATGGCGGCAAGGGGACATGTATATTTCTACAGGGGGGGTATACAGCTGCAAGGGGACATGTATCTGGCTACAGGGGGGAGAGGTATCTGGCTGCAAGGGGATATGTATCTGGCTGCAAGAGGACATGTATCTGGCTACAGGGGGAGAGGTATCTGGCTTCAAGGGGATATGTATCTGGCTGCAAAGAGACTTGTATCTGGCTACAGGGGGAGAGGTATCTGGCTGCAAGGAGACATGTATATAGCTGCAAGGGGATATGTATCTGGCTACTGGCTACTAAGGAAGGGGGAATTATTATTGGAGTATTGGGTATTGGGTTAGGGTGGAGGGGTGAGGGAGCTTGCATGACTTGATGATCCAATGAGCTAAGCTGGTGGGTGGGTAGAAAGTAATACTCTTGGCGGGGTCACCCGTTCAAGACAGGTCAATAGGGAGAGGCCAGAATAAACAAGGCACCCAGAAGAAAGGGCTGGTTTTCTACAAATTTTTTAATATTTAAAATACAAAGGACATTTACTATGGACAATACATCGATCACTCTCACTACACCTACATATGAATCAGCAGGACACACCACACACATCAGATGGCCGGGGCTGCGGGCGGGCACTGGAGCGAGCATATACTTTACCTGATCCCGGCTCCGGCATGCTGAAGACTTCTGGAACCGCCGAAGCAAGCCGGAGCCGGGATCAGGTAAAGTATATGCTCCGGCGGCCGGGGGGTTAACGGGGCGGGCTGGGGACAAACTCGCAGCAGGGATGTACATTCCTGTTGCGATTTTGTCTAACATTGAAAGAATAGGGCCGGGATCCGCAGCGAGTCTCGCTGCAAATACGCAGCGAGAGGACTCGCTGCGGATCCGGCAAGTGTGTTGGTCCCCTAAGGGTAGCTTAACACACGCTGTATCGCAGCGGATCCGCAGCAGATTTGATGTAAATAAATGAACACAGCATCAACTCTGTCCCATCAAATCTGCTGTAGATCTGCTGCGGATCCTGTACATGTGAATGCACCCTAAAGGGGCAATTTTCTGCCCCAGCAGAGGGTTATCAGGGAGCTGGGGTGGGCTTGGGCTGGGAAGGGTGACGGGAGGGTCCACATTAGAGGGCTGGGGTTGGCCTGGGAAGGGCGCTGGGTGGGTTCGTGTTAGGGGGCTGGGGCATTCCTGCACTGGTAAGGACGATGGAAGGTAAGGACAATGGCTGGTAAGGACAACCCTAGGAAGAGTGGCCGCAAGGGCTGGGGCTCACAGTTTTAAGGAGTGATAGGTAGGTTTTAGCAAAGGAAAGGTAGATTAAGGATTGGGATATGTAATTGGGTTAGGGTGGAGGGCCTCCCTCATGGTGCCTTCACCTTGACGTGGTGAGGGAGCTTGCATGACTTGATGATCCAATGAGCTAAGCTGGTGGGTGGGTAGAAAGTAATACTCCTGGCGGGGTCACCCGTTCAAGACAGGTCAATAGGGAGAGGCCAGAATAAACAAGGCACCCAGAAGAAAGGGCTGGTTTTCTACAAATTTTTTAATATTTAAAATACAAAGGACATTTACTATGGACAATACATCGATCACTCTCACTACACCTACATATGAATCAGCAGGACACACCACACACATCAGATGGCCGGGGCTGCGGGCGGGCACTGGAGCGAGCATATACTTTACCTGATCCCGGCTCCGGCATGCTGAAGACTTCTGGAACCGCCGAAGCAAGCCGGAGCCGGGATCAGGTAAAGTATATGCTCCGGCGGCCGGGGGGTTAACGGGGCGGGCTGGGGACAAACTCGCAGCAGGGATGTACATTCCTGTTGCGATTTTGTCTAACATTGAAAGAATAGGGCCGGGATCCGCAGCGAGTCTCGCTGCAAATACGCAGCGAGAGGACTCGCTGCGGATCCGGCAAGTGTGTTGGTCCCCTAAGGGTAGCTTAACACACGCTGTATCGCAGCGGATCCGCAGCAGATTTGATGTAAATAAATGAACACAGCATCAAATCTGCCCCATCAAATCTGCTGTAGATCTGCTGCGGATCCTGTACATGTGAATGCACCCTAAAGGGGCAATTTTCTGCCCCAGCAGAGGGTTATCAGGGAGCTGGGGTGGGCTTGGGCTGGGAAGGGTGACGGGAGGGTCCACATTAGAGGGCTGGGGTTGGCCTGGGAAGGGCGCTGGGTGGGTTCGTGTTAGGGGGCTGGGGCATTCCTGCACTGGTAAGGACGATGGAAGGTAAGGACAATGGCTGGTAAGGACAACCCTAGGAAGAGTGGCCGCAAGGGCTGGGGCTCACAGTTTTAAGGAGTGATAGGTAGGTTTTAGCAAAGGAAAGGTAGATTAAGGATTGGGATATGTAATTGGGTTAGGGTGGAGGGCCTCCCTCATGGTGCCTTCACCTTGACGTGGTGAGGGAGCTTGCATGACTTGATGATCCAATGAGCTAAGCTGGTGGGTGGGTAGAAAGTAATACTCCTGGCGGGGTCACCCGTTCAAGACAGGTCAATAGGGAGAGGCCAGAATAAACAAGGCACCCAGAAGAAAGGGCTGGTTTTCTACAAATTTTTAAATATTTAAAATACAAAGGACATTTACTATGGACAATACATCGATCGCTCTCACTACACCTACATATGAATCAGCAGGACACACCACACACATTGCTGTTCTTACCTGCTTCTGTTGTTGTTGTTGCTGATTGATGAACCTTGTAATTGTCAAGCAGGAGCTGGCAGGACCCCTGTACCTGAAATTCCTGTCCACCACCAAGCTCTGTCTGCATACCTGATAAGCCTCACCCGTTCAATAGGCATCCCCACCCCTTTTGCATTAAACCCTTGGGTTTTGAAATAAATTGCTTTTCTGATTGTCACCACTACCTGGACTAGTAGTAATAATTAGACTTCTTTTTTTCCAAGGTCAGATCTGCAGTAACCATAAGGAGGTTGGACCTGCTGGGAATCATAGATCGAAGGATATGGGGCACGCTGGATACAGGGCTTCATTCTGACTGCTGGCTCCTCTCCAGCAGGGTGCTGTCTGAACTATGCAGCTTTCTATAATGAATTACTTTCTATGTGGAGAAGTGCAGGGAAGGTCCCCTGTTGGGGAAAAGCCAACTGTCAAGCTATCCATGGACTGGCCCACTTAGCACACTGGCCCATCTGGCATTTGCCCTAATTGCCAGATGGGCAGTCCAGCCTATAGAAGTGTATAAAGACAGTACATGAAGCACAACTATTAAGAATCATATATTGTTGGGAACAGTGGAGAAGATAATTCCAAGAAATTCAGTGCATAGCACTAGGTATTAGTGAGATCTCTGGAGCTGTATGTGAGGTAATACTTTATATACAGCTCATTGTATGGGCACAAGAGAGGTGTGCTGTGGTAACTAGAGACTTAGACTGCAATGCAACCTGGGAAATATAGCTGCTTCCTGGTCATATGAACACACTGTACACGCCCAAAGAAAGAGACCAGAGCTGCAGAGAGTTGAAAAAGGGTAAAAATGACACTGGATAGTGCTAGAATGGTAATATATATTATTCCAGGGCTTTATTTTTCTTCCATTTTTTCCTTTAAGTTCCACTGTCCACCAACTGAGAATCTTTCTATATGTTTCCATGTGAATGTCATTTTGTTATAACATAAAACAATATGTGTTATTTTTAGCCTATTGCAATATTACAACATGCTTTTTGCCTTTCTGTTGCCTGACCTCTGACAGTCACTAGTAAAGAATCTAGTTTCTTCTTACCCGTGATGACAGAGATTGCCATGTGGTACAAGGAATGCAGCTGAATGAACACTGTGCTTCATTCTCCTTCTATCCCAGTCACAAGACAACAGCAAAAGCAAACCATGGAATAACAAAGAACCACATGCAAGCAAACAGACCGTCATTCAGCTTTAATTCTGTTACTATTCTATTTACTACTGTGCTAGCATATTTCTATTGCTTGAAAAAGACTCACTCTGGATCAGGAGATGTCAGCAAATATTTGTGCGTCTACAACTCCAAATTTGCTATTTGTCCCCTGCTGTACCCCCCCACATAGTAATAATGCCTTCTGCTGTGTCCCCCATATAGTAATAATGCCCCCTGCTGTGCCCCCAAATAGTAATTATGCCCCCTATTATACACCCCCCACCATAGTACTTCAAAGTAATAATGATCCCCTCTTGTGAACAGACCCCCACGCACCCATAGTAATAATGCCCCTACTCTGCACTCCCCCATAGTAATAATGCCCCCTGTTGTATACAGCCATACAAACACATCATACTCACCTATTGTACTAAAGCAGCATGTCTTCTCGATCTTGTGGCCCCAGCCTTTGAGCTGTGGGACGGATCCTTCAGGAGACGCAATGAGTGGTTCCCACAGCCTATGATAATAAATAGAACAGCAGGACGCTGCCAGGTTCTCCTGTTCTATTCCCCTCCTTCACAGCCCCAACTTCTAGAGATGCTAAAAAGGGGCCGGGCAGAGTAGGTCAGGGGGCCGCATGTGGCCTCCGCGCCGTACAAAGCCCAGGTCTGCTGTAGATTGTCTACAGAGGGGCATTAGATAAACTAGTAAATAAAACTAAGTCACAGAATGTGCTGTATGTCACAGGCAAACCATAGAACTTAAGGGGTTATCCAGACTGCCTATACGCTCCATACCAAACATTCCCCTATACCTGCCAGGAATAAAAACACAACACAGTAATAACTTTAGTGCTGGATGGTGGTGGGCCACAACATTTATAAAACGCTAAAGACCAACTGGCACATGGTGCCTTAAAAAACATAAGGTGGGGTAGCATGTCTGCCATGCTACCCCAAACTTCTGCACATGAATTTCTGCCAAGGAGGAGCCATGGTAATCCTACACAAGGCTAGACCACCACCCAACATGTATAGAGCTTGTTTAATCCCGTCTTGAAGCCCAGACCAGAAGATATCATTCCCGATATCCGTCAAGTGCAACATACACGCATTAAGTGACCTGCGCGCCCTCTGCACTGCATCTGTGTCTGCCATACCACCTGGGGGATGATCTCAGACCAAACCAAGACCATCTAAAAAAAGATTGACCTGAACCACTCAATGTCCAACCTTCTCATGGTCATCAATTATGCTAATCTAAGATGGCATAAATCATTGCCTCCAGCATGGACAACAACCATCATAGGACCCGCCACCAGACCAGCTATATGCAACACTGTGTGTAAGACCTTGAGCCACCTTAGGAACCACACCCAAAGGGGAAACCTGTAGGTTACAAAAGTGTGTGGGGGGGTGGGGGAGTAAAAGGGCTGATGGGCAGGAACTTCTTTGACGAGCTGGGAATCAGCATCAGGGGCAGAGGAAAGCTGGGTCCAAGGGGGAGTAAGCTCCTCAGCCGATGGGATGCTAGCCTGGAGGACACAGCAGAGAAGTGACAGGGGACAGCTACAGGGGCCTGTGCAGTACTGGCTGCCACTCAAATACTTGAGCAAGCCAGAGAAGGGCGTCTACTAAACCCAGAGGCTGGCAGGAGGAAGATGGGAGAGGCAAGGCCTGGCTGGGACAACACAGAAGGGGAAGCTGCAGGGGCACTCTCTGCCAGGAATTGTAGGGCACAGCACCCGATCTACCTGTGCCCACTGCTAGGAGCACCACAAGGACGCCTGGCACCCGGAAGTGAGGGGTTGGAGCTTAGCCAAGACGGGCAGCGGGAATCAGCCCCTGACCCTGATTAGTCTGGTAAGCCTCCTAATAAGACACAAAACAGGAAGAGGAGTAACAAGGAACAAAAAGGAGAGGAAAAAACTACATAAACATCATTAACTCATTCTTGGCCTTTTCTCATAAGACTGAATATGAAAGTGCCACATGCAGTCAGTGCACACCCTCCATATTCAGTTGGGTGCTCTCCATTCTTTTAAAATTGATGGCTAGTCCTTAGAATAGGCCATTAATATTAGATTGCTGGGGGTCTGAATCCCTGCACCCTGGCCAATCAGTTGTTTGAAGAAGCCATGGCGCTTGCATTGAACGAAATTGAACTGAACAACTCTGGGGTTCCTTGCATTGCCACTATTAAAAGTACAGAGAGTGCAGGGAGAAGCAGCAGGCTGTGGTGATCACAAGCGTTGCTGCCGCTGAGAAGTTAACACACAATATAGCCCAGGTCTGCCGTAGATTGTCTACAGAGGGACATTAGATAAACTAGTAAATATAGCTGCTCTACCTGCTCTACCTGGACATAGTCTTGTCATGTATAATGGGGAGACAGAGATCAAATGACCATTAGTGGTCTGGGGCTGATGTGTAGTCAGTGGCGGATTATAATCTGTCTGCACATACATGGACATGTACTTTCTGTGCTTCTAGTCATTATTGAGGTTTAAAGTAGCTGTACAGATCTGTTAAAAAGGGAAGGGGGCAGGGAGAGCAGTCTGTGTGTTTGAAGGGCTATCTATATGGGGGCGCTATATAGAGTAGTTAATGAGAGAGGAGGGCCATTGGTACAGTGTATGAGAGGTCCACCGTCTATATTTCAGAGTCTGGTCGAGGTTTGTGGGGGATGGGGCGAAAGATGAGGGGGGCAGCATTATTTTATACTAAGCTCTTGATGGCTTCCCCCACAAGACAAGAAATTTTAACAAATCACTTGTTTTAAAAAATCAAAGCTCCTTTTTGTAACAATGGGTGTTGTGAATCCGCTGTGCCACCACTAGCGATGACATAAGCGGCACCAGGGAGCAGAATTTAAGGGGCCGCTGGTCTTCACCAGTGCCCACCGCAAGGTGGGATCGGCTTGCTGCAGCAGGTGACCCCAAGGTCGCTACCCCTGACTTGGCTTGCTAGTGGTAGTGGCAAGGTGCAGCTGGAGACAAGTAGGCAGATAGGCTGGAACTCAAAAGGAGGCTAGGCTGGAACTGAGACAGCAGTCAGATGGCAGTAACCAGGATTGGCTGGAACCACTGGGCGGGATACACGGGCAGGAATATACAGGCAAGGTACCCAGGCAGGATACACGAGAGCTGGGCCACACGCTAATGGGAAGCATGTAGAGGCTCCAACACATGTGGTAGGGCAGGGCTGCAATTTATAGGAGAGCTGCAGAGTATCAGCCAATTAAGGGCACACTGGCCCTTTAAATTAAAGCAGAGCCGCCACACGCGCTCCCTAGGAGACAGGGACACACCCGTCGAACTGACCGGAAGCTTGAGGAGGAGGAGCCCTGACACAGAGCAGGAGATGGGGCAGCAACGCCAGAAACCTGCTTGGCCGGGGATGAGAGTGTGACCGCGACCAGGGGTGACAGCGCGACCGTGGCGAGAGGTAGGTGCCGTGGCTGCGGATGTGATGTTTTTTACTATGTTTCAAAGTAAAGTGTTTTATCCCGCACAGGGAATGCCACTACAAGCAGTTATTTTCTCTTTTAAGCGACAGGCATTTAGACAAGCAGATAAATCGCAATGAAAAGTCTTTAATGAGATAGTAATTACAATCATAAATACAATCAGAATTGCATTCGTGCCGTGTTTACACCAGGACATTGTCACTTAAATTTGAACGATTTAACAATTTTTTTGCACCATAATTGTCCCATGTAAAAGGCCCTTAACAGTGGGGACAGTGGTGTAGTGTAGGTGGGCACCAATTTGGGGGTACAGGTAGATTATTATGCCCTGCCCAATTGAAAAGTAGCTCATGTAGGATTTTCTCAAGGGTTCGGGTTTAAAAAAATAAACTGAATAACTGAACACAGCATCAAATCTGTACCAACAAATCTGCTGCGTATTTGTTGCATATCTGCTGCGTATACGGTGTGTGGGTTTATACCCTTAAACCAAGTTACTCTTAAATCAATGTACCACTGTACAAGATTAGTAATGGCATATACAAGATTAGTGTACACAAAAAAGTCAGCTGAAGCAAACTGAATAACACCAAGTGCACACAACCAAGTTATATTTTTTTCTAATTCTGTATGTTCATTTCACATAAAAAAATGTATACATTTTTACAGCCTTCAATTACAGCAGGTCAACCACGTGCAATAGAATAGTACAAAAGATGCTTGCAGCAGGTGTACTTAGTAAGAGAGTTCATGCTAGGTTAATATACAATGACTATGAAGAAGTCATGCTCCAACAGCTGTGAGGCACAAGGCCAAGTGAGACTTGCCTTTCTTTTATTTCAGCCAGTCAACTAGAAAAGCTGTCTCGCTCTGCCTTAGCATGCTAGTACAATTGGTCCAGATTGCTAACTGACACTATAAAAGCACCACTCATATCTTAAGAAATCATTTATAAAAAAAAAAAAAAACGAGTAACCAAAAAAATTCATGTCTCAGCAGGCATGTAAAGGCCTGTGTCTATAAACACACAGTGCATTAGGAGCAGCATGGAAAGTTGGCTAGTCTAACAGGATGAACAGTGTGCTGGATGTAAAAGGGGAAAGCTGCTCATGGATATAGTATACTGCTTGCCAAGTCAGTTATTTAAATAGGATACATATGAAATTCACATAACTAGGACATTTGGAGCCACAGCTTTAAAATAGTTAGGATGGATTAAAAGGGATGTTACACGTAGAGTTAGGCCGTGGCTGTGTCAGTACAGCAGCACAAAGCTTTAAATGGGCTTTCCAGGCAAAAGTAATCAATAACCTTTCCTGAGGATAGATGGGGTGCCCCTACTGATCAGCAGTTTGTCAGAGCTGTACCATACAAAACAGCAGGAAGCAGACAGCTCTGTACACTGTGTAGTGGCCAGGCCGGATTACTGCAGCTCAGCCCTCAGTCACTTGAGTGGGTGCTGCACTGCAGTAACCCAGCTTGGCCACTATATAGTGTACAGAGCTGTCAGCATCCTGTTGTGTTTTATTGTGTATGGCACAGTTCTGGAAAACAGCTCATCTGCTGGCATTCCACTGATCTAAAATTGATAACCTATGTTGAAGAAAAAGGTGAGCAATAAATTTTGCCTGGAAATCCCCTTTTTTTGTTTTAGAGCCTGTTTGGTCCGTACCGTACAGTCCGTGCACGGACCATATATATGGAACATGGGAATGTGGCTTTATTGACTGCATATGGTGAGGGGTGCATGGTAATAGTCTATCGCCATATTCTATTCTGTACTGTATTAAATCAAAACTAGGCATAATTCCAAATTTCTGCATTGCAACTGCATACACTTTAGCATAAACCTAAACAACTAGGTGCAATTTATTTATCCAACAAGCGGCCATGTCAAAAGTCACTCAGCATTCAGACAATAATATGTCATAGCTGTGGAGCAGAATGCATTGTACACTATTCACAAAATGTTAGGGATGTGGATATCAGGGTGAACCTGCTACAGGTGAACCTAATGTGACCTTCTGTAAAATTTTGAATGTACATGTTTCAAGACATGTTCAATGTTTCAGTACTTTTTAGCACAACTTGCTGTTTTTTACCAAGGAGCTTGTTAGGTGATGCTTGGTGGTGGTGTTACAATGTGAGCATGTGTGTATTGTTTGTTTCAACAAATTGCTTGCGATTAGGGATGGTCCGAACCTGCCGAGGTTCGGGTTCGTATGAACCCGAACGCTCGGCAGCCGATTCCCGCTGTCTGCCTGCTCCGTGGAGCGGGCGGATCCAGCGGGAGTAACGCCAGGAAAACTGGGATACAGCCTATGGCTATGGCTGTACCCCAGTTTTCAAGGCGGTCCTCCCGCTGGATCTGCCCGCTCCACGGAGCAGGCAGACAGCGGGAATCATTGCCGAGGGTTCGGGTTCGTACAAACCCGAACCGAACTCTGTTCGGACCATCCCTATTTGCGATGAGGAAATAATTATTGCATGTTTCTCATTTAATGCCTTACTTTCATGATATAATATCACTATGGTGCTAACGTTTTCTGTTGTACCTAAATTTAGCACGCAAGCAAAATATCCCTAACTTTCTGTGAGCAGTGTATGGTTCTCTTGAAGTAATAGTGGGTGTTACCAGATACATTTGGATACATATAGATTATTTTAGGTACAGTAGCATAGAAGGGCCACATAAGGCTGTTCAGACCCTCAGTACCCCAATAGCTGGATATCCCTAAAGCATCATTTGTAAACAAGTTCCAAAAGAGTGCAAAGACAACAGATGAATGGATGAATGACAATGCCCACCCACCCACACAGACATGCCATAGTGCACCTTCAACCTGTTTCCTGATTTAAATCCTATTAAACATGCACAGGGCACAGCCATCTACCAAAATTCCTAAAGGCCCACCAGCCGATTATTGCTGACAAGCATTCCTAGGTACGCTTATTCAGCTGAAATTCTGCTGTTTAAAAGTGCCACACATCAGCCGACGATTTTGAGCAGCCATAAAAATCATTCGACCGCACACTTCTCGGCTTAAAAAGAAGACGTGAAGCCAATAAAAATCAGCGATGCAACGATAGTTTGTGAGGCCTAGCCGTACAAATTATTTTGCCTTGTAAAGGCCCTGTAAGCGAGTGCCGATCTTGCTGATCAGCTTGTTCCCAGCGTATAGGGCCGAATATCCCGATGTGTAAAAGGACCCTTAACATGCATTGTCATCGCCCACTCATCTCCTGTTTACACAGGCCAAATACTGGGCCTTGTAAAAGGACCCTCAGTCGTTATTGTGCCATCAACATTGTTATAGAGCATGTTCAGGACGCAAGCCCACCCAATACTTGGCGCCTCCCAGCTGCTATCAGCAGCTGGGCACCACCACCAATAGCCGGCAAAACTGACAGGGACATTTAGATTGCCAAAAATACCTGTATTGGTGGTCCAGTGGTGGGAATCAGGTCCCCCCAAGCCTACTTGGGCTGCCTGACATTGGTGAATGCTAAAGGCTACATTCAGAAGCCTGTAGTAAGCAAGCACACAATCATGGATCAATGCAGTACATAGGTTCTGCATTGAACCCTAAGAGCAATCATGGTATTGCTCATAGAAGTCTCCTACCAGGACTACAAAAATGTGTATAGAAAAATGTTTTTTAATATATAAATAAAACTTTCCCATAATAAAAGTTTAACTACAAACAAAAAATAATAAACATTTTTTATCACCGCATGCAGAATCGTCTGAACTATTAAAATATAACATTCCTGACATTGCACAGTAAATGGCGCAAAAACCTACTAAAGAGCAAAAATGCTGATATTTGTTCACCTTATATCCCAAAAAAAAAATGTCAGAAAAATTGAATAAAAATTTGTATATATGCAAAAGTATTACCAACTACAAAAATACATAAAATGAGCCCTCACAGTCCTACAGACTGAATGATAAAAATATTATAAGATTCAGAATAGGGCAACCTAAGCATATTTATTTATTTATTTCTGTTTTATTAAAATGAAATAAAGTGGTAAAATAAATAAAGTAGTAAAATTAAATAAACGTTATATAGAAATTAAAAGTGTAAAATCAAAAGTGCAAAAACAAAAATTCACTAATAAGGCATAAGGGGCCTGCTATGGGGCTGTGTACAGATGCAAATGAGCGTCTATCAGCGAGATCTGCTCTTACTTGCAGTGCCTAAGCATAATAAATAGAGTGATCACTGTATCTTTTCTGCAGCCATTAACTCCTTCCCGCACAAGGACGTAACTGTACGCCCTTGTGCGGGTGGGGGAGTTCAGAGCGCGACGACCCCGCTCTGAACCGCCGCGGTCCCGGGTGCGGCATGTAGCCCGGGGCCACGGCTATTAGCGGGCTCGGTCCGATCGCCGTGCCCACTAATTAAGTTATCAGAACCAAAACAGGTGACGTCAAGGTGAAATCTAGGCTTTATTGAGGCATGTGAGGATTCCAGCCTCCCCCGCTCCTCATATGCCTCAATTAAGCTGGGATTTCACCTTGACATCACCTGGTGAGTGCCATCCGTTACTCTGTTTTGGTTCTATATACTTGACTGGTTTTTCATGGATTGAGCAACATGAGAGGTGCATACCGCAGGTTGTATCGGCATGGTCTGAACAGTACTTAAAGGAGTGAGCAGTGCCGTCCTCTTTGTCTTTCTTGGAATTAAGTAATCAGATGCAGCTGTTAAAGTTGACAGCTGCATCTAAATACTTACTGCAGCCTCATCCCTGGTGTCTAGTGGGGAGATCGCCCCCCGTGAAGTTGCCACGGAGGAGTGATCTCCGCGTCTGGTGCCAGCCGGAGTCTGCGCCATAATGGCGTTGATCCCGGCTCGGCATTCTACTGCTTTTGGCTGCAGCAGCCAAAAGCAATAGAACACTGATCTCATCGATCTATGCTGTATAACTATACAGGATAAAAGCGCTATAAGCATGGTAATAAAGCGATTTTAAGGACCATATATTTGTTAACAATGGTTTGAATTTTTTTCAAGTTATCAAATAAAATAAAAATTATACAAGTTACATATCATTTTAATCATACTAACTTAAGGAACATATATAACGTCAGTTTTTTCATAGGACGAATGGCGTAAAAACGAGCCCCCCAAAGAAAAAGAATTGCGGTTTTTGGTTTTTTTTTCAATTTCACCGTGCATATAATTTTTTTCTGGTTTCAAAGCATAGTTTATGCAAAAATTTAGCCTGTCATTGCAAAGTACAATTAGTGACGCAAAAAATAAGGGGTCATGTGGGTCTGTAGGTGTAAAAATGCAACTGCTATGGATTTTTAAGCACAAAGAGGAAAAAACGAAGACGCAAAAACGAAAATTAGCCCGGTCCAGAAGGGGTTAAAGTGTACCAGTCAATATAACTTTTAGGGTAGCTTCTTACATACAGGATCCACAGTGGATTTTACGCTGCGAGTTCCACAGCTAAATCCACTGTGATCCTGTGCCTAGTGATTTTCTATGGGTTTACTTCCTCTCAGCGTATTTTTCATTCCGCTGCAAGTATTAAAAGCCCCTTCCCAATTAACCAAGCACTGGCTGGGTAATACATTACCAGACGGTGTCCTGCTTGCTTCTCAGGCTCCCAGCTACTGGTGTCCTGCTCAGCCAATCAGTTATTGATTGTCAGATAACTAGTCTACGTGTATGGGGATTTCCCAATTTCCCCTGACACATGATGTCAAGAGAATTAAGGACCAGCGTGAATTTCAACAGCCAATTTTTTTTCTCTTTAACCCCTTAAAGGGAACCTGTCACCCCCCGTGCCGGGGTGACAGGCTCCCGACCCCCCGTTAGAGCCCCCTATACTCACCTAATCCCGCCGGGTCCCGCTTCTGGAGGTGGTCGGTTGATGAAGATCTCAGCCGCTGCAGCCCGACGCGCGCGCTGAGAGATGAGTCCAACACCCATAGAGAATGACAGGAGAGTCCAGCGCTCCGTCATTCTCTATGAACGTTGGACTCATCTCTCAGCGCGCGATTAGGTGAGTATAGGGGGCTCTAACGGGGGGTCGGGAGCCTGTCACCCCGGCACGGGGGGTGACAGGTTCCCTTTAAGGTCAAAGCCAATTTTCGTTTTTGCACTTTTGCTTCTTCCACTTTATGTTTAAAAGGCCATAGCACTTGCATTTGTTCACCTAGAGACCCACATGAGCCCTTATTTTTTGCGAAACCAATTGTAATTTGCAATGACAGGCATTATTTTTCCATAACATATGCTGCAAAACTGGAAAAAAATCATTTGTGCTGTCAAATTGAAAAAAAAGGAATTTGTTTTGATTTCGGGGAGTTTTGCATTTAAGCCGTTCGCCCTATGGTAAAACTGACTTGTTATATATGTTCCTCAAGTCGTTACGATTACAACGATAAGTAACATGTATAACTTTTATTGTATCTGATGGCTTGTAAAAAATTCAAACCATTGTTAACAAATATATGTTCCTTAAAATTGCTCTATTCCCAGGCTTATAGCGCTTTTATCCCTTGGTCTATGGGGCTGTGTGAGGTGTCATTTTTTGCTCCATGATGTGTTCTTTCTATCGGTACCTTGATTGCGCATATACAACTTTTTGATCACTTTTTATAACATTTTTTCTGGATTTGGTGCGACCAAAAATGCCCAATTTTGCACTTTGGAT
Organism: Dendropsophus ebraccatus; assembly: GCF_027789765.1. Lineage (NCBI taxonomy): Eukaryota > Metazoa > Chordata > Amphibia > Anura > Hylidae > Dendropsophus > Dendropsophus ebraccatus. The sequence goes on along the minus strand of NC_091455.1, from coordinate 98,492,903 downwards.
TTTTTTTTCGCTGACACCGTTTACCGTGCGAGATCCGGAATGTGATTAATTAATAGCTCGGGCAATTATGCGCACGGCGATACTAAATATGTTTATTTATTTGTTTATTTATATTTATAAAATGGGAAAAGGGGGGTGATTTGGACTTTTAATGGGGGAGGGGATTTTTTAATGATAAAGAAAACTTTTACTTTTATTTTTACTTTAACTAGAAGTCCCCCTGGGGGACTTGTATATAAACAGCACTGATCTCTCATAGAGATCAATGCTGTGTATATACACAGCAAAGATCCATTACATCGGTCATAGATTGCTTTGGCCTGCTGCAGGCCATAGCAATCTATTGCCGAGCCGGAATCAGCGTCATTCCGACGCTGAGGCCCGGCACGGGCAGAAGACCGCACTTCCCCCGCCCCGTGACCGCATCGCAGGGGGGAAATCCGTCCCACTAGACACCAGGGATGTTGTGCATAAAGCACTTCAATGCAGCTGTCAGGTTTGACAGCTGCATTGAAGTGCTTAATTAGCCGGCGCGGCAACAGGACCCGCGCCGGATAATGGAGGCACTGCCCGGCTGCAGATTGCAGCCGGGAGCTGTGCCGATCAGATACGCCATGGGTCGCTAAGGGGTTAAGGAGCTAAGCTGCCACTAGACATATCTGACAGCGGCTTACTACCTTCTTGTACACCCAGCAAAATTAAGGGTTGTATTACATGGCCTGATCAATAATGTAAACGGGTGCCGATCTGCTATATTGGTGCTCGTTTACTCAGCCTATTACACAGCTTGATAATCATGCAGCAAGGACTGCACAGATGCAATGTCTTTGCAGCCCTTGCTTTGAAAGTGTAAAATAATAGCATTTATACCTGTCCCGCTCCCAGTGTTCTCGTTGCTTCTGCCCACTGTCCACAGCCATGGTTACAGCTTCAGAGCGGGTCTCTGAAGTGACAGGCTGCTCAGCCAATCACAAGCCGCAGCAGTCCTGTCTCGGCCAGTGATTGACTGAGCAGCTTGACATTTTAGAGACCAGTTCTGAAGCTCCACTGGCAGCTGGGGGAGCGGACAGAGGTAACGAGAACACCGAAAGTGTAGACAGGTATGTATAAAGTTTATTATTTTTTTTACACAGTCATCAGCCATGTATTGGTATTACACGTAGCAATGTGGGGTGAAATTTACAAAAAAATGCAATTCTGCTATTATGACAATATCTAATTTATACAGTTCTTGTTCAATAAATTTTTATTGAGATTTTTCAGATAATTTTCAATATAGACATTGTAAACAGTAGAACATTAAACATAAAACATAAGTAAAACTTGTCCTTTAGGGACGAACAAACATAACAATCAAAAGAAATTGTCTTCCATTGTTCTAATTAACATTACTAAACATTTATGTTTATCTTTTTTTTTATTGCAGGTCTCGAGGTCTCAACAGCAACATCTTTACCAGGGTTAGGCAAGAGAGGGTCGAATCTTGTTGAAGTCGGTATGTATGATATAAGGTCACGTGTCATGTGTCTATAATACAAACTATGTATCATAGTTTTAATATAATTCTTTACAGAATATGGACGTACTCCACCATCCCCATGTCTGAGAGAAGCAGTCGATGGAGCCTGAACCCCAGGCAATGGTCTTTTCATAGTGGTAAGTATTGTTTATAGAATCAATAAGTTCTTGCAAGTCTGGGACTATGGGAGTCTTCCAATGTCTTGCTAATATAATTTTCATATGGATATAGAATAGGCATATCAATCTTTTATATTTCAAAGGAAAGCAATCAATATTGAGGAACAGTAACGTTTGATGCGGGCTATGTGTGAAATCAGTACGAATCACGGTGTTGAGCAAATGGAGGCTCTGCGCCCAATATGTAGCGATTCTTGGGCATGACCATAAAACATGATAGAGATCACCTCTATCCCCACAATTTCTCCAACATGTGTCAGAAGCTCCATCGTACATTCTAGCAATTCTATCAGGCGTGTAATACCACCTAGTTATGGTCTTATACGCAGACTCAATATGAGATGCGCATTTAAACATTTTATGTATGACTTTGAAAGCTTGTGACCACTCGGTGTCTGAGAATTGCATACTCAGATCTGTTTCCCATTTAAACAAACACTTGTTTTTAACAAAGAGATAGTTATCATTCATATTTCTATATACGGTGCTAAGACTTTTCTTCTGGGAGTCCATGTAGGTGAATATATTTATCTGCCTTTATTCTAGAAGGTGTGAGTTTAGATAGATATTCTCGGATCTGTAAGTATTTATAAAATTCTGAACGATCCACCCCAAATTTGTGTTGTAGGGATTGAAATGAAATCATTGTATCGTGTTCATACAATTGTGCCACTGTTGTTAACCCATTCTTCTTCCATTCACTAATTTCTAGGTGTGGAATTTCTGCTTCCACTACAGAGATCGGGAGAGATTTAACAGATAGGTAAGTTTCTGGATGAGAAGTCTTATGATATTCTTCCCATGCATGATATGATGCTAGAATGAATGGATTGGTGGAATGGTGGAAAAATGAACATCATATCCCATGGGTTAATATTGAATATAAACAAGACACAACTGATTTAAAACATGGTCTTTATTGTACATTTTGGTCCAATTTATACAGTTCTTGTTATGTTTTACTACTTTTACAAAATAAAAAAAGGTAAAAAATAAATAAATACACACACACACACACACACATATATATATATATATATATATATATATACACCAATCGCTATATATAGACCTCCCCATCCCTCTATAAAATCTTTTAATGTATGGGGTTATGTAAGGCACAATTACAATTTTTTTTTCCATTCCCCAAACAACCATATATATCTTCAATGGCTTTTGTGTAACTATTCAACCGGATCCCAATATATTAAGCTAGGATTAGCATGTAGGTGTTGTCAAAAACGAGAGGAGAGACAGCTCCTGCCAGACACGCCTCTGGACTTATCATACTTGGTGATTCTTTCTCTTGGAGGCGTTCATACACATTATATAGTAGTCTGGTTTCATTTAAAGCGACTCTGTACCCACAATCTGCCCCCCCCCCCAAACCACTTGTACCTTCGGATAGCTGCTTTTAATCTAAGATCTGTCCTGGGATCCGTTCGGCAGGAGATGCAGTTATTGTCCTAAAAAACCACTTTTAAACTTGCAGCTCCGGGCCGTGGCTTAGAGTATCTGTGCCCTAACTTTGCACCACCCCTCCGTCCCTCCTCCCCACCCTCTTGATCATTAGGAATGCCACTGGAACATTTTCTCCTGTCTGAACATTGCACAGGTGCCTTAACGATCCAGCCCATGTTCAGTATTCTCACAGCTGATGAATAGGAGACAATCTGCCTGGAGCATTTTTAATGATAAGTAGGCCGGGGAGGAGGGACAGAGAGGTTGTGCCAGCCTAATGCATACACAGCCAGTTTAAAAGTTGTTTTTTAGGACAATAACTGCATCACCTGCAGAACGGACCCCAGCAGCTATCCGAAAGTACAAGTGGTTTGGGGGGGTCAGATTGAGGGTACAGAGTCGCTTTAAACTGTCAGGTCTGTGAGACTTTTGTTTAATGTGTATGGGTGCTTTTAGCCTGTACTCTCAATGTAATGTAGTAAGAGAGACATGTCTGATTCTTCAACGTACACACAACTTTTATTTCTTTAGACGTTTGTAAAGGCCTTTATAAAGAATTATCTCATGCTGGTCTAACCAGTCCCCAGGGAGTGTGGATTTTTTTTAACGTTTGCAGTATTTGGCAGTATGAACCAGTTGTCATGCTGTTTACTTGTCTATTTTAGTCTCCAATGTATTTTTGTTACAATAAGTAGATTCTCAACATCCCTTTCAGAGACCAGAGGTAATCTGGATAAACCTGAACCTAGATCAGGTCCTGCCACCTCTCCTATTCTAAGCTGTCTTCTCTGTGAAGTTTTCGGGGGTCACTTATGAAGACCAGTGTACTCGAACACTAAGTAAGCCACACCAGATTCACTAAGAGGCGAACACTGCATCATCGGCCAGCTCCTTCTAATGATAATCAATGGAGCGGAAAAAATCAGAAAATCGTTAGATTTAAACGATAATCATTTTGTGTAATAGCAGTCAACGGTTAAACGACCAACAAGAAATCGTTAATGGTTTGATAGAATCTGAACCTATTTTTATCGTTGATCGTTCACAAATTGTTCGAACATTGTTTGTTCATTCCCTGGCCTATCAGCCAGGAAAGGACGAGCGCAAGAACGACCGCAAGTAACGATCATTGTCCTGTGTAATAGGGTGAACTATTTAAGATGGTTCTTAATAGCGGTCGTTTGAGATTGTTTATCGTTAATCGCTGAAAAATCGTCCCATGTAATACCATCCTAACAGAGCAGGACTAGCGCCAAGGAGAAAGTTAACACACATACCTTCCTCCTCAGTGTCCCGGACGCTATAAGGGGCCATCAGCCTGTTTTTGTGTGTAGAGCTGAGCTGCGAAAGGCCAGGGAAGGTTAGAAAGAAAAATCGAGAGGCATATGGGGAGACTGGGCTGTTGGGAAGAATATTAAAATCACCAATTGGATAAGAAATGAGGAAGCCAGGTAGAAAAGTAATTTAAAAAAAAACTGTTGAGGTAAACCAAGGGGCCAATAGATGACTTCAACTCTAGAGAAAATGGCTGGAGGGTGTGTCAAAAAATGGAAATTACAGTCACCAGTTATAAGAACCTGTGGATCTCAGCTAGAAGATTCTTTTCTCACTGGTGGCCACAGGAGTTGTCACCACTCTGAAGCTCCTGTAGCTGGTGGTAAAAATAACTGTCAGCCACTGAGTAGAATCAATTTGAAGCTCCTGTGTCTACCACTGAATAGACCCTGTGGCCACAGTTTTGAAGCTAAGGGCCCTATTCCACGGGACGATTATCGTTCAGATTATCGTTAAATCGTTCGAATCTGAACGATAATCGTTCGGTTGAAATGCAGTTAACGATTAACGACCGAACGAGAAATCGTTGATCGTTTAATAAGACCTGGACCTATTTTTATCGTTGCTCGTTCGCAAATCGTTCGCATTGAATAAGACATCGTCCGGTCGTTCTCAATAGATACGAACGCAATAGCGAATAAATAGCGAAGAGAAACGATCGCAATTACGATCATAAGTAACGATTATCGTTCCATGGAAATGAGTGAACGTTTTCAGGTCTTTCGCAATAGCGGTCGTTTGAGATCGTTAATCGTTAACGATTATCCAAACGATAATCGTCCCGTGGAATAGGGCCCTTAGTGGCAGCAGCTTTGAAGCAATTGCTACTGGCGGTTGCTGGCTACAGGCTCCTTTTTTTACATTACTTGCAATGCAATAAAAAATGTGAAATGTCCATAGCTTTTAATAATGCAGGAAGGCTAAATAATCTTTTATCACATTTTTCAATGTAATGATCAGTATTGTATTGTATATTGTATCTGTTACCACCATTTTCCCTTGATGGTGGATGTCTGAAAATCGAGTGATCAGCATTTCAGCATCAACAAACCAGATCTTTTATCCTAAGGCTCTGTTCACAAAATGTTTTTTGAGGCGAAAATACATCCATATTTTGATAATTATGTCCGTAAATAATGCTTATGATTTCTACCTCAAAAAAAATGTTGCCTCACAGTACCAATGCAAGAGGTGTTTAGTAGTTAATAGTATGTTAGATTGCAATTAGAATATAGGTACAATATTATGTAATATTAATTACACACCAAATCCGTTGCGACTGATACTATCCAACACACGGCACTCTTTCCTTTCTACCAGCCACCAATGTATACCTGTTGAGAAAGGTCGTCTATGACCGAAACATTCACAATGGCATACGGTTTAACTATTAAGTTTGATGTAAAGACTACATGTGCCAAATCTCGGAGCTAATCTATTGCGTAGATACATATGAGTGTGAAATAAAACAAAGAGCATAAGAAACTGAAAAAATTGGTGTGCAATTAATGTTACATAACAATGCAAGAGCTGTTTGGCAGCAGCTTATTCTTGTCGCCCCACTAATTATATAGAGGTACAGTCAATGAAACCAAACAAGCATTTTCCTAGTGGAGTCAGGAGAAAAGGCTGTCAGACAACAGCTATGTTATAAGTAGGGATGGTCTGAACAGAGTTCGGTTCGGGTTCGTACGAACCCGAACTCCTGGTAATGATTCCCGCTGTCTGCCCGCTCTGTGCAGCGGGCGGATCCAGCGGGAGGACCGCCTGGAAATCTGGGATACAGCCATAGCCATAGGCTGTATCCCAGTTTTCCAGGCGGTCCTCCCGCTGTATCCACCTGCTGCACGGAGCGGCCAGACAGCGGGAATCTGATGCCGAGCGTTCGGGTTCATATGTACCCGAACCTTGGAGGGTTCGGTCCATCCCTAGTTATAAGCATTCCTGATTTTAAAATACATCTGTCACCAGATCAGGATACACTACTCCAGATATTAAATAGTACATACATTTGTGTTTAAATGTAATCCGTATAATTTTTCTATGTAGACATTTAGTTCAATGATATCTCTTATGTTATTAGTGACTGGTAAAAGCCATGCTACTTAACCAGTTTGACTTTGGGCCACACCGGGGAGTGGAGTCTAAGTGCCCTCTATGTTGTCACCCTTTATCACACTTCAGGATAAGGAAGCTGGACCTCTGTGACTCGAGGACACCAGGTAACTTCACAAGCGTGGTCCTGGTGTAAGCAGCAGCTGGTTCCCAAGAACCAGGCAGTGTTAGTGCTAGGCAATGGGCAACAAGCCAAGTACATGTGGTCAGCAAGCCAGGGCGTCAGCAGGAGAGTCAGCACAGTACCAAGGATGAGAGAGGTATCATAGTAAGACAGGCAAAGATGGGCAGGCGGCTTCAAAGGCAGGTTAGACAATCCAAGTTGGCAAAAAAATATTGTAGAGAACAGAAAGGGGTCACACAATAATTGTAATCCAATGAACAGGCATGGGTCAGAATTCACAGAGTCATTAGAATAGCAGAAACACACCTTTGTTTGGAATACAAGAATCTAACAATGCTCAGACAGGAAGAGGCAAGTGGGGCTGGTTTAAATTGGTGCAGGTGGCTCTCCATTGGCAGATGGCAGTAGCAGGTGGAGATAAGCTTCTTTAAATCCAGAGCAGTTGGCCACATGCGCACCCTAGTGGCCGGGGTGTTAATGCAGCAGAAGGAGGAAGAAGACATCGGAAGACACAAGCAGCCTCAGAACAAGCAAGGAACACAGCAGAGGAGCACATTCTCATCCCACATTGTTACACATGCATTCAGTATACTTTTTTCTTTACCCCCATTTTTGTGTACAACTTTGCATTTCACAGAAAAGTAGTATTTTAGTTACACACTTTGATACATTATTTGTCTTGGAGAAAGGTTGGATATGCATTCTGAGCTTTTAGAATGATATGTCCCATACTTAATTACAATACGCTATACATAATTATAAACAGCCTACTTTCACCTACCACCCTCAGGGGTTCCCCTTCGGCATCTTCGAGCCCCCCACTGAACACTGTAGCCACTACTTCCACTCCCACTTGGCCACTTACTAAATGAAGCGTAACAGTGCAGTAGGTAGTGAGTGGACTCAAGATGAGCCAAGCTCAAAAGTAGCATTCATAGTGTTTAGTGGAGGACCCAAAGACGTGACAGGAGAACCCTGCATACATTGTTTATTATTTTCTGTAAAACCCTAAAAATATATCAAAGATATGAATGCATGGAGTACCCCCTTTCATGTACGGGTTTAGCATTTAAAGCAAATCTGTACTGGCTAGTACCCACCCACAATCCGCCAATATCGTTTTGTACACTTCATCACGCTATGCCAGCTTTTCCCCTGTGGTCAGAATACAAGTTTTTTTCCGGTGGCACAGCGAGGTGGGGAGTCTAGAGGTTGGGGCCTAGAGCATCCCTGCCCTAGGTCTGCAGTGCTTCTCTCTCCAATTCTCTTCATTTTCAGCATACCTCAGGGATGGATGGAGGCAGGGAGAGAGGTGCTACATGTCTAGAGCATGGATGCTCTAGGCTCTGCCTCATTGACTACCCACCGGAATAAAACCTGTTTGTCACCAAAATACTGAAGCCAGGAGAAAGGCCAACCCCTAGACCAGACATGGCTTGATGAAGTGTACAAAACTGTACTAGTGGATTGGGGTTGGGTACCAGCCGGTACAGATTCACCTTAAAATGTAGTAATGAGAAGCTTATGAAATAAAACCATATAAATTTTCCCCATAGCGGAATAGGACCCACTTGGAATTCCAGAAAAGGATATCATGTGGGATGCTCCAGGCACAGAGCATCCTCTCCTACTAAAATGCCTGGATGCTTAAATTCCTTTAACCCTGAATAATTGACATGTTCCAGGCCTACACGCTAATTAAAGAAAACATTGCAACCATTTATGCTTAGAAAGCAAATCATTGTAACTATAAATAATTTTCTAATACTTACTTGAATGGCCTATTTAGTACAAACCAGGAAAAGCACAGACCATTGTGCTAATATGACATATATTGCTTTTTCCACATTTATTTATTGTATATTTATAAACATTCTATATAATAATACAGGTTTTGATAAATCTGCACACATTTTACTATTTCAGAAGCAACTGTACATTAGATAGGGTGGCATAAAGTGTAGCTTCTCTTAGGCTGTTCGCACACTGATTTAAGCAGCTTCAGGCAAATCTATTTAAAGGGGTAGTGCTCCCCAAAGTATTACATAAATGTATTCAATCGCTAAGTACAGTACATAACATTACATTACATACACACATCCATTGTAATTCCAATGGAGTGTCCAGCAGGGGCGCACTATATATAGAAATCAATGGTACTCATTGACTTCTATATATAGAGTGCCCCCTGCTGGACACTCCATAGGAATTACACCTTTCGTTGTGACGTCACTGCTTCTGAGAGAATTCTAACACTTCCTGATATACTAAATTAAGGGAAATAGCAGTATATGAGCATTTCCCATAATTAATGTACATTAGAAAATTGTATAACTTTCCATAAGTAATAACATATAAAAAAAATAATTTTGGCCGGACTTTAAATAGATCCATAGACCCCAATATATTTGACAGAGGCCATAAGTATGTAATATTTCGCTTCTGGGAGCATGCCATAGTAGGACTCCTGTTTATGGGCAGGATACTACAGTGAAAGATCTTATGCTATTAGACCAAATAAGACACATAAGTATTGCTTGATTAACTAGTGAAGATAAAATGGCTTCTTATAGTTATATGTCTGCTATATTTCTCCCATCATGCCACTTAATACACAGTCCAAACTGAGAATGCAAGTGAATGGGAGGATCGGAAGGGATATCTGTTATCTGTTGGACATTCAGCCAACAGCTATGACCACCATAAGGCCATGTTCACACACAGTCTTTTTTATTAAAATGACGGCTGTTATTTGATACTTGTTTTCTGTCTTCATTAATGTCCACTGAAGTTCACACAAAGCCGCTGTTTGCAGCTTAAATTAGGCTATGTTCACACTGCGTACGAATCCGTACGCAGGTCTTACGCTGCCGTACATGTGCGGCTGAAACTACGGGCATGCGAAAAATCGACACGCGGTCGGATGCGTACGCACTGCGAACATACGCCCGCAGTACAGTTATGCTTCCCTAGCTTGTTTCTAAGCGATCTGAAACAGGTCATTTACTTGGAAATCTTCGCCCAGCCCCGTAAACCACACAGAACCTTTTGGATCGAAAAATCAAGTTCAATTTGGCTGAAATAAGTACTTTGTACGGGACCGCATGGAAATCCACGGCCGTGAGTTTCAACATTTCCGTCCTCAAACAATGGTCTTGTTCATTTTTCACGGCGCCGTATACGATCCGGCCGTAAGCTCATACGTAGTGTGCACTGTGCGCGCGTATATCGTATACTTTCAAGCGAACGCATCAACCTCAAAACTACGTGCGTATATTCGTGGTTCGCACTACGGACGGATTCATACGCAGTGTGAACATAGCCTTAAAGTGTAAAATAATAAAGTATATACATACCTTTCCAAAGTGTAAGATAATAAAGTATATACATATCTCCATATGCTCCCTGATGCTTCTGGCAAAATGATAGAATTAGGGATTTGATCAAATCCCGGAAAATGATTTAATGGCTACGCCATTACATCATTTCCATGAAGAAAGTCTGTGATTTGATCAAATCCCTGACCCCTTTCAGGAAAATGATGAAATGAACAAGTCAGGAGTTGCCCAGCTCTATGTTTATTTATTAAGTATTACAACAATAGTCGTTGAAACACAAATTGTTTATTCTAAACTAATTAAAAAAAGAAAATGCAATTAATAAATAATCACGTTCGTTCTTTTTTTTTAAATTAAAACACGTTGATTTGTGGCATCGTTGCAGAGTACCTTACTTTGTTCTTTTACAGCCATTTTTTTTGTTTTACATTGCATTTTGGACTGTTCCCAGGAAAACTTCTTTTAATACTTAACTGTCAAATAAGGAGAATTTTCCTGCAATCTCATGCAGACTTAGGGCCCTATTCCACAGGATGATTATCGTTCGCGTAATTGTTAACGATAAACGATCCAAACGACCGCTATTGCGAAAGACCTGAAATTGTTCACCTATTTACATGGAGCGATAATCGTTACTTATGATCGTTCTTGCGGTCGTCTTGTCGTCGCTATTGCATTCGTCACTACTGCGAACGACCGAACAACGTCTTATTCAATGAGAACAATTTGCGAACGAGCAACGATAAAAATAGGTCCAGGTCTTATTAAGCGATCAACGATTTCTCGTTACTGCTATTCAACCGAACGATTATCGCTTAGATTCGAACGACTTAACGATAATCTGAACGATAATCGTACCGTGGAATAGGGCCCTTAGGTCAGTCTGGGGAACTGTTTCGGTAAATGTTGTAGTAGCTACTTGAAGAGCGTTTCTAGATAGCCAATCTTTTAGAATTCCAACCGAGGTACTGATTTGGTATAAATTTATTTATCTTTTTTACATCTAATACGATCATAACAATGGTACTTCCATCTAATGGGCCAACCAACCTTACCAACCAACCTTCATGTATCAGTACATGAACTGGGGAATCCACTGACACCATATTGATGGTGTATGGTTACTAATGCCAGAAGTCTAGCCAGCAAGATGGGGGAGCTGGAGGCCTTGGTTCTGGAGGAGTCCATTGATGTGGTTGGTGTGACTGAGACATGGCTGGACTCCTCACATGACTGGGCTGTCAATATTCAGGGATTTACATTGTTCAGAAGGGACCGGGTGGGCAGAAGGGGAGGAGGAGTATGTCTGTATGTCAGAAATGATATTAAAGTGAGTGTAAAAGATGCAATAGTGGGCGATGACTGTGATGATGTGGAAGCATTATGGGTAGAACTACAGAAGGAGGTAAAGAGTGAAAACATTATTCTTGGTGTAATCTATAGACCCCCCAACATTACTGAGGGTATAGATGGCCAGTTGAATAGACAAATAGAGCGGGCTGCCCGGGAGGGAACAGTAGTGATAATGGGGGACCTCAACTACCCAGATATAGATTGGGGTCACGGTTCAGCAAAAACCACAAAGGGGAGGGAATTTCTTAACCTCCTGCAGGATAATTTTCTGGGCCAGTTTGTGGAGGAGCCAACTAGAAGTGATGCCTTGTTGGATCTGGTTATTTCTAACAACGCTGAGCTGGTTGGGGATGTCACTGTCTATGAACACCTGGGTAATAGTGACCACAATATAGTGACTTTTAGCTTAAAGTGTAGAAAAGAAAAACATGTTGGGAGGGCAAAAACTCTTAATTTTAAAAGGGCCAATTTTCCTGGGTTAAGGGCAAAACTTCAGGGCATAGACTGGGAGCGGCTGCTGTCACATACGGATACAGCTAATAAATGGGAAATCTTCAAATCCACATTAAATAACTGTACTGCCAAATATATTCCTATGGGTAACAAATATAAACGGTTTAAATCCAATCCCACATGGCTTACACCCAAGGTTAGAAGGGCTATAAATGAGAAAAAAGGGGCATTCAAAAAATATAAATCAGAGGGGTCAGCTGTAGCATTTAAACATTACAAAGAAGTCAACAAAACCTGTAAAAATGTAATAAAAGCAGCAAAAATTCACAATGAAAGGCAGGTAGCTATAGAAAGCAAAAGAAACCCCAAAAAATTCAAATATATTAATGCAAAAAAACCAAGGTCAGAGCATGTTGGACCCCTAAATAATGGTGACGGGGAGTTAATAACTGGGGATCAGGAGAAAGCTGAGTTACTTAATGGGTTCTTCAGTTCTGTATATACAAAAGAGGATGGAGCTGTGGTGGGTGGGGCCAGTATGAGGTGGGTGGGGCCAGTGCTGCTAACACATGTAATGTACTGAACTGGTTTACTATAAATATGGTCCAAGATAAATTAAACAAACTCAATGTAACCAAAGCTCCAGGGCCTGATGGATTACACCCCAGAGTTCTTAGGGAACTCAGTTCTGTAATTTCTCTACCCTTGTATGAAATATTCCGTGATTCTTTGCTTACTGGTATTGTGCCGAGGGACTGGCGTAAGGCAAATGTAATGCCGATCTTCAAAAAGGGCTCTCGAACTTCCCCAGGTAACTATAGACCCGTAAGCTTAACGTCCATTGTGGGGAAACTATTTGAGGGGCTTATAAGGGACTACATCCAGGAATATGTAGTGGCTAATAGTATTATAAGTGATAACCAGCATGGTTTTACTAAGGACAGAAGCTGTCAAACCAACCTGATATGTTTCTATGAAGAGGTAAGTAGAAGCCTGGATGGCGGCGTGGCTGTGGATATCGTGTACCTGGATTTTGCAAAAGCGTTTGACACAGTTCCTCATGGACGTCTGATGGGTAAGTTAAAGTCTATCGGTTTGGAAAATTTAATGTGTAACTGGATTGAAAACTGGCTTAATAATCGTACCCAGAGAGTGGTGGTCAATGATTCCTACTCCGAATGGTCCCCGGTAATAAGTGGTGTACCCCAAGGGTCAGTACTGGGCCCTCTTCTGTTTAACTTGTTTATTAATGATATTGAGAATGGAATTAACAGCAATGTTTCTATCTTTGCAGATGACACCAAGCTTTGTAGTACAGTACAGTCTATGGAGGATGTGCAGATGTTACAGGATGACTTAGACACACTGAGTGTTTGGGCGTCCACTTGGCAAATGAGGTTCAATGTGGATAAATGTAAAGTTATGCACCTGGGTACTAATAACCCACATGCATCATATGTCCTGGGGGGAGTTACTCTGGAAGAGTCACTGATAGAGAAGGATCTGGGTGTACTTGTAGATAATATACTACAGAACAGCACACAATGTCAGTCAGCTGCTTCTAAGGCCAGCAGGATATTGTCATGCATTAAAACAGGCATAGACTCTCGGGACAGGGATATAATATTACCGCTTTATAAAGCTTTGGTGCGGCCCCATCTGGAGTATGCCGTCCAGTTTTGGAACCCGATTCATAAAAAGGATGTTCTAGAGCTGGAGAGGGTACAAAGACGGGCAACTAAACTAATAAGGGGAATGGAGCATCTTAGTTATGAGGAGAGATTAAAAGAATTACATTTGTTTAGTCTGGAGAAGAGACGTTTAAGGGGAGATATGATTAACTTGTTTAAATATATAAATGGCCCCTACAAGAGATATGGGGAAAAGATGTTCCAGGTAAAACCCCCTCAAAGGACAAGAGGGCACTGCCTCCGCCTGGAGAAAAAAAGGTTCAATCTCCGGAGGCGACAAGCCTTCTTTACCATGAGAACTGTGAATCTGTGGAACAGTCTACCACAGGATCTGGTCACAGCAAAAACAGTAGAGGGCTTCAAAACAGGGCTAGACAAGTTCTTAGAGCAAAATAACTTAAATGCATATGTATAGAACCCCTCCCCCTTCCCTGTATCCATCCCCTCCTTGGTTGAACTTGATGGACATGTGTCTTTTTTCAACCGTATTAACTATGTAACTATGTAACATCTTTACATTTCTTTAAAGATTCTTCTTTCTTTTTTTTTCAGCCGATCCTTTCAGGTATTTTCCCTTCGATCTTTCTGCATAAATAGCACAGAATTTTTGACCCGTATCCTTCTTTTCCTACGGTATTGCCACATATATATTGAGTGCGCCGGATTTTTTTACAAACGCCACATGAATGGGCTCTGGCAGATTGCGTTCAACAAACAACAGAACATGCTTTGCTGTCGCCGACAGCCGATTCCCCTTCCGACGCGAGTAACACTACAGACGATTGGCCCAATAGGATAAGCGATGCTCCGGAAACACGTTAATGTCATAATTTCCCTTAAAGGGGTCAGGGATTTGATCAAATCCCTGGATTCTATCATTTCCCTTCAACATATATACGTTATTTTCTTTACAAATTCATCAGGACCTAAATACACAATCAGCCAATGATTGTTGTCAACGGCTGATCGTTGTTTTTATTACACGGAGTGATAATCTGCCAAATCGCTCTAATATCCCTCCATATAATAGGCCCCTAACTCTTTGTCCCTCAGGAAGAGCTGTCATCATATCATTTCCATTAAAGTAAATAGGTGTGCTTAGCTAATTCAAGCATGCAAGTTTATGGACGGATCAGAAAAAATAACTCTGAGGGATGAGCGTTCATCTGACAGCTAGTTAAAGTGTATGACTAGCTAAAGACACAAAATACACATCATATAGTGTCAGATCTAGCCAATTTTGGTGGGATCCCCTTATAAGCTAATATTCATGAACAACAATATACAATACTGTGCAAAAGTTTCAGGGAGGGGTGGAAAAAATACTACAAAGAAACAATGCTTTAAAAAATTAAAGTGTTTTATCAATTTACAAAACGGAAAGTGAATAAACAATAGAGAATCTAAATGAAATCACTATTTAGTGTGCCTACTCATTGCCTCCACAACAGCAACAATTCTTCTGCAGGAACTGAGGTTGTGTACCTTGTTGGAGCAGAGAGGTTGTGTCCCCCCTTTTAATACTCGTCAGACTATTTTAGTGTTGGCTTTGTAATGTTATTGCTTTTCTCTGATTGTTTTGATTATTGATCTGATTGACAAATGTAGAAAATAAACATGAGTGAGCATGTCTGTAAGCCTTTGATCACTTCCATTGCAAACAGCTATTTTAGACACACATAACAAAGGTCACCTGAGAAACAGATGCCAAGATAACCTCAGCCTCCAAAGGTCATTGGTGATATTCACTAATCAGTACTGATCATACACAACCATGCCTAAAATTACTTATGCAACAAGTTTAAGGGCCCTATTCCACCGGACGATTATCATTTGGATAATCGTTAACGATTAACAATCTCAAACGAACGATATTGCGAAAGACCTGAAAACGTTAACTCATTTCCATACGATAATCGTTACTTATGATCGTATTTGCGATCGTTTTTTCTT
The DNA here is from genome assembly GCF_027789765.1 of Dendropsophus ebraccatus. NCBI lineage: Eukaryota > Metazoa > Chordata > Amphibia > Anura > Hylidae > Dendropsophus > Dendropsophus ebraccatus. The sequence goes on along the minus strand of NC_091455.1, from coordinate 98,477,382 downwards.
CGCTATTCTATTTCTTCGCTATTACGTTCGTATCTACTGCGAACAACCAAACGATGTCTTATTCAATGCAAACGTTTTGCAAACGAGGAACGATAAAAATAGACCAAGGTCTTATAAAGTGATCAACGATTTCTCGTTCGGTCATTAATCGTTAACTGCATTTCAATCGAACGATTATCGTTTAGATTCGAACAATTTAACGATAATCTGAACGATAATCGTCCGGTGGAATAGCGCCCTAAGGAAAGTATGGCAGAATTTAAACAGTTCACCCCAGCAGTATGGAATAAATGGCTCAGTATCTGTTAGGCACCAGATGCATAGTTAGCCACTGAGGCATAAAGGGTGAAACACACACATTGCAGATTACTGCAAAAAAATTCTTCCATTGCTTATTATAGGAAACTGAAATAATGTACATCTCTGGCTGCTAAGCATTGATTTCATTCACAGCATTTGGCTTGTACTGCTGTCAAATGTAATGCCTCAGATGTATGCATGCAATGAACATAAAACAGAGTTCTAGTTTAAATGACATTGTTTAAAGCAACTCTGTACCCACAATCTGACCCCCCCCCCCCCCAAAATAACAACTTTTAAACTGGCAGCCCCATGCCCTACGGGAGTATCTGTGTCCTAACTTTGCACCACCCCTCCGTCCCTCCTCCCCACCCTCTTCATCATTAGGAATGCCACTGAAACATTTTCTCCATGCTGAACATTTGCACAGGTGTCTTAACGATCCAGCCCATGTGCCGTCCTCTCACAGCTGACAAATAGGAGGCAATCTGCCTGGGGCATTGCTAATGATGAGGAGGGTGGGAAGGAGGGACAGAGAGGGTGTGCCAGCCTAATGCATACACAATGTAGGCCACTCCCTTAGGGCACGGAGCTGCAAGTTTAAAAGTTGTTTTTAGGACAATAACTGCATCACCTGCCAAACAGACCCAGGACAGATCTTGGATTAAAAGCAGCTATCCGAATATACAAGCGGTTTAGGGGGTCAGATTGTGGGTACAGAGACGCTTTAAATCATGTTTTTACCTTAAACGTATTTTTTAAGGATTAAGTTTGGTGAAATTTTTTCAAATTTTCCATTTTTCTATCTTTATTATAAAATAATCCTGAGATCTTGCAGTTTTGATTCTGACCACAGGGGCTAAGCTGAGACATCCTATTGTGTCTGTAGTGATAAGAGGAGGCTGCTGTAAAGTGATCTGTACAGCATTGCAGCAACAGGTGACACCAGAAGATAGTGGAGACAATAGCAGCTCCCTGTGGAATGACCTCTTCACAAGTCACAGAGTGCACTCAGTATATGCTAAATTGGATATAACTGCTCTATAAAATCATGTCATCATGTAATATCATGAATTAATAGCCACATTCCATTCATACATTAACAGCCTCTCTCAAACATGCATCATGTCACAAACTTATTTTCATACAGTCTTTTTAGTGAATATGAGTTGTGTATATTCACTAAAAAGACTATATACAAGTGGGTTTATGACATTTTATTTACAACAATCAACAAACATTGACATTTTATTTCTTTCTTTTTGATGACGCTATTTTGTGTAGACACTACACACAGAAAACTGGTATATTTGGTGTTTGACTAATACACAGAGTACTTTACCCTCCCTGTCCATTTCATATAATGCAGATAGAAATTATATATATATATATATATATATATATATATACTACCGTTCAAAAGTTTGGGGTCACATTGAAATGTCCGTATTTTTGAAGGGAAAGCACTGTACTGTACTTTTCAATGAAGATAACTTTAAACTAGTCCTAACTTTAAAGAAATACACTCTATACATTGCTAATGTGGTAAATGACTATTCTAGCTGCAAATGTCTGGTTTTTGGTGCAATATCTACATAGGTGTATAGAGGCCCATTTCCAGCAACTATCACTCCAGTGTTCTAATGGTACAAGGCTAATTGATGATTAGAAAACCCTTGTGCAATCATGTTCACACATCTGAAAACAGTCTAGCTCATTACAGAAGCTACAAAACTGACCTTCTTTTAAGTAGATTGTGTTTCTGGAGCATCACATTTGTGGGGTCAATTAAACGCTCAAAATGGCCAGAAAAAGAGAACTTTCATCTGAAACTCGACAGTTTATTCTTGTTCTTAGAAATGAAGGCTATTCCATGCGAGAAATTGCTAAGAAATTGAAGATTTCCTACAACGGTGTGTACTACTCCCTTCAGAGGACAGCACAAACAGGCTCTAACCAGAGTAGAAAAAGAAGTGGGAGGCCGCATTGCACAACTAAGCAAGAAGATAAGCACATTAGAGTCTCTAGTTTGAGAAACAGACGCCTCACAGGTCCCCAATTGGCATCTTCATTAAATAGTACCCACAAAACACCAGTGTCAACATCTACAGTGAAGAGGCGGCTGCGGGATTTTGGCCTTCAGGGCAGAGGGGCAAAGAAAAAGCCATATCTGAGACTGGCCAATAAAAGAAAAAGATTAAGATGGGCAAAAGAACACAGACATTGGACAGAGGAAGACTGGAAAAAAGTGTTGTGGACGGATGAATCCAAGTTTGAGGTGTTTGGATCACAAACAAGAAGGTTTGTGAGACGCAGAACAAATGAAAAGATGCTGGAAGAATGCCTGACGCCCTCTGTTAAGCAAGGTGGAGGTAATGTGATGGTTTGGGGTTGCTTTGGTGCTGGTAAGGTGGGAGATTTGTACAGGGTAAAAGGGATTCTAAATAAGGAAGGCTATCACTCAATTTTGCAACGCCATGCCATACCCAGTGGACAGCGCTTGATTGGAGCCAATTTCATCCTACAACAGGACAATGACCCTAAACACATCACCAAATTGTGCAAGAACTATTTACAGCAGAAGCAGGCAGCTGGTATTCTATCTGTAATGGAGTGGCCAGCGCAGTCACCAGATCTGAACCCCATTGAGCTGTTGTGGGAGCAGCTTGACCGTATGGTACGCCAGAAGTGCCCATCCAACCAATCCAACTTGTGGGAGCTGCTTCTAGAAGCGTGGGGTGCAATTTCTCCAGCTTACCTCAACAGATTATTAGCTAGAATGCCAAAGGTGTGCAATGCTGTAATTGCTGCAAAAGGAGGATTCTTTGACAAAAGCAAAGTTTGATGTAAAAACAATGTTATTTCAAATACAAATCATTATTTCTAGCCTTGTCAATATATTGACTCTATTTTCTATTCATTTCACAACATATGGTGGTGAATAAGTGTGACTTTTCATGGAAAACACAAAATTGACCCCAAACTTTTGAACGGTAATATATATATATATATATATATATATATATATATATTCCAAGGATAAGAGCAGCACTACTGCAAGTAATAATTGGTGCCAGAGGGTCGGACCGTAGACTAGGGTCCACTGTAGTATATATACGGATAAACCAGCAGCACTCCGTTCTCTAAAGTTCAAAACGTGTAAAAAAGAAAGACCGCGAGAGGCGGTTGAAACATCGCACTTTTTATGGAATAAATACACGTTTTGAACTTTAGAGAACGGAGTGCTGCTGGTTTATCCATATTATATATTATATTGTAGTTAGAAAAAAATCTATATATATATATACACACACACACACACTATAGCTACGAGCTGTCAATATTGGAAGAGAAAGGGAGGAATGGGCATATCAGGAGAAGGAGGCAAGTTTGCTAAAATATTCAACTTGACGAGTCCTACAAGTATAACTACCTTAGTTCACATAACTATACCCCTATAACTATATCTTAGAAATGCTTTCTAATATATCATGCATAATATATAAATATATATGTTTAACTTATAAGGTAGTTGGTTTCCTGTAAACATAACACTTACATGTATGCTTACATAACACAGCATATTACTCAAAGGACAACAGACTATATTCAGTGTATTACAAAATACTACATACTAACAAGATACATAATAACAAGATATATTTAAATAGTTACAGTAAGCTACTAGTGTCTCTGCTAAAATATAATGATCAAAAGGACAGCTACTGTACACCAAATATAAACCATTACGCTTTAGAGACACCTGCTGGGGCAGGGTAATACTGCACTATGTACTGTGAATTTCACCAGACAACATTTACTGATCAAAATTACATTGACATGCTTCTAGTGATGAAACAAGTGAAAAACATAAAACACACAAGATATTTAGATGAAATTATAAAGTCATGAAAGTTTCAAAAGAGACAACTTTGCAGTCGTCCATAGATATTAGATTGTCTGTATCAAAACTGAGTGTATATACCAACGAATGCCTAAGGCTTATGAAAGCTTAGAGGGAATGGGTCATATGAAAATGACCTATTGTTTAGCCCCTTTCCAACCCCCCAAATTATGATTACTGGCTTTTTCTTTGTCATCACCTTCTAAGGGCCAGAATTTTTTTTCCCACTGATAACAGTGGTATGGGGGCTTATTTTTTGTGGGAAAAGTAGTAAATTTTACTGGCGCCATTTATTTTACCTTACAATATTATTATGAAGCAAAATGATCTGTAGAGCAAACTTTCACTGCTGTTATTGAGCCTAGATCCCTCTCCATGGTGGACAAATATTTAGATGGCATAAAAAAGGCAAAGCATCCCCACAACCCCTGCCTGGCAAACTAAGTGTGCAAAAGAGGAGCCCGTGGAGCCTCATTGAAGAGTCTCAAAACACAAGACTAGCCAGATATCCCTCCGGTAAGGACCCAGCCAAGGGGCAGCTCTTGTTAGGAAACCACCAAAACCACCATATTAAGTGGCCCTATAAATCAATGTAATGACAAGGGAAAAACCAAGGCTAGGTAACCATCCACATGCAGCTGTTTCGGGGTGTTGCCCCTCATCAGTGTGGAGCCGGATTCTGGCTAGGTGGGAGCAATGCCTAGCAGAGCCATAAGAGAAACAGATTGCTGAACTCAGGGAGACCAGCAAAACGACAACATACACCTTAAATAACTGTCCACAGTTCTTTCAACAATGTCTCTTCCAGGTTTGTTCGGATACTGAGCAGTCTTCCGAAATTCAGGGGAGAATGTTGCTTGAACATCCAGTTGGTTGAACACAGAGGTGTTCGGGAACCAAGGTACCACAGTGATAACTTTGCCCACCTCCCTGCAGCCGCCTTTTTCCCGGAGCTGGTACCCTTGCACAGCGCTTCTCCAAAGGCCTAACTTCATGAAAGTCCTAAACAAAACTGGTGTCATTTGGCCACAGCAACCAATCACATTTTAACCCCTACAAGACAGCCATACATCTATATAGGTTGAAGGTCGTGAATCAGTGTATGGAGCAGGCTAAGGAGCTGTCTCCATGCCCTACATAGTGGGTGACAGCTGCTATCACTGTAAGGCCAGATTCACACATACTGGATCCGCAGCAGATTTCCCGCTGTGACTTGCCTGTTAGTTTCTATGAGAATTTATACTGCTGCGAGTATGTAACTGACAGCCCCCTTAACCCCCCACCGTCCAGAGCATAGTGTACCTGCTCCGTGCTCCGGCTTGCTTCCGGGCTCCTTGCATTTGGAGGTAGGGCATCCCACTGATTGGCTGAGCAGGACGTCCAGATGGAAACCCTCAAAGCAAGCTGGAGCGTGGAGCAAGTACAGTATGCTCCGGTCACTTACATACTTGCAGCGGGATGTCCAATAGTCTGGACTAACAGTGAGGGTTTTTCACTGGTTGTGACACAGGGTAAGCATGCTTGTCCTGGTGCCGTCAACAGTGTATGGAGTGGGCTTAGGACTCGAGCCTGCTCCATACACAGTGCCTCTCGGCTGCTGTAAGCTCCATACACAGTGTCTTCCCACTGTTGTTAAGTGTCAGCAGGTTCCATGCATGTGCCCTATTCTTCTTAACAGGGCTCATGCAGGGAACTTGCCAGTGCTTAGGACGTTTCCACAGAAACTCAAACTTCTTTCAGCAGCTGAGCCTGCAAAAGTAACCCCTTCAAGACCAGGCCCAAAGTGACCCAAATGACCGCGCCAATTTTCATTTTTGCGGTTTTGTATTTTCTCCTCCCCTTCTAAGAGCTCTAGCACTTTTATATTTCTATTTACAGAGCCATACAAGGGCTTGTTATTTTAAGGAGTAGTTGTACTTTGTAATGGCGCCTTTCATTCTACCATAACATGTATGATGGAACCCCAAAATTATTATTTATGAAAATAAAAATTGGTGAAATTGGAAAAAAGAATGCAATATGGTAACTTTTGAGGGGTTCCTGCGTCTACGTAATGCACTATATCAGGGGTGGGGAACCTTTTCCCTGTCGAGGGCCATTCGGACATTAATAAAATCATTTGAGGGCCGCACTCAATGTTACAATGTGCGCGGCAGCAGGATAGCGTGGGTGCGCAGCACCCGGGGCAAGGAAAAGTATTGTTCCCCTAGTGCCCCTGCTATTGTAGTTAACCCTCTGTCATGCACTTGTACCTGATAAGAATCCTTAGTGATGCCCGGTAGCCAGAATTAACCCCCAGTGATGCCCCTGCTAGTCATAGTTAACCCCTTATTGATGTCCCTGGTAGCTGTAGTTAACCCCTTATTGATGTCCCTGGTAGTCTAGTTAACCCCCCCCCCCCCGTGATGCCCCTGGTAGTCATAGTTAACCCCCAGTGATGCCCTGGTAGTAATTGTTAACCCCCCAGAGATGTCCCTGCTTGTCATAGTTAACCCCCTGTGATGCCCCTGGTCGTTTTAGTTAACCCACAGTGATGCCCCTGCTAGTCATAGTTAACCCCCAGTGATGTCCCTGCTAGTCATAATTAACCCCCAGTGATGCCCTGGTAGTCTAGTTAACCCCCCCAGTCATGTCCCTGGTAGTCTAGTTAACCCCCCAGTCATGTCCCTGGTAGTCTATTTAACCCCCCAGTCATGTCCCTGGTAGTCTAGTTAACCCCCCAGTCATGTCCCTGGTAGTCTAGCTAACCCCCCAGTCATGTCCCTGGTAGTGTACTTAGCCCCCAGTGTCTGTCCCAAATAAAAAAAATAAATATCCCACTCACTTTTCCTCCGCTCCCACGCTGCCCAGGTCCTCTTCTCTCCCCTCTAGCCTTTGCCAGTCCTCTCCTGCAGGCGGCGCGCAATGAAATGGGATCCGCTATTTTTTACACATTGTAACCTTTTGACATCCATATCATCCGCAAAAAAATAGTATCTGCAATGTGCAAACTGGTTACATCTTTTTTTTTAACCTGATCAACTTAAAGAGTCACTGTCGTATTTTTTTTTTTGCAGAAATCAATAGTCCAGGCGATTTTAAGAAACTTTGTAATTGGGTTTTTTAGCCAAATCTGCCATTATCTGCATGTAAAAAGCCTTTTCCCAGGTCCCCCCCTCCTTCCTCTTTTTCATCCACTCTGAAAAATCTGAAAATTGTGACTTGTTGCAGGAGACGTCCCCTGTCTGCTCTAGGGAGAGGGGAGGGGGGAGGAGGAAGGAGGGAGTTAGCCGGCAGCAGAAAGCAGATAACAGAGGATTACAGGCACGGAGCTGGGTGACAGCTGTAATCTGAGCTCAGACAGGTCACTGGTGACTGTCACAGGAGATATCCCGTGAGGGATTTGTAGATTAACTCTTTGTTGTCCTGTTTTGGTCTTTTCTTTAGCTCTCTCCATAGGAGAACAATGAAGACAGGGGGGAGAGCTTCAAACTGCTTTTTCATGATAAAAATGCATTTTTCGGATAATAAACCTAATTACAAAGTTTCTTAAAATCGCCTGGACTATTGATTTCTGCAAAAAAAAAATTCACGACAGTGACACTTTAAACTAGTACAGTACAGATTAAACAGATCCGCAAAAGAATACAGTATGCGGATGCACTACACAATCCATATTTTTTAGCAAGTTGTGAACGTCAATAGCCAAAAAAATATGCTGGCCTGAAAATAACACTGAATATGTGCATAAAGCCATAAAAAGAAATATCTATCGGGGTCATACATACACTTATTTTTTAATAAAAAGTTTATTTTAAAACAATTGGTAAAATAAAATGAAAGATACTGTATATAAATATTTGTAATTGTACGGCCCTACAGAATACAGATAAGATCAGGGGCGTAACTAGAAATGGCTGGGCCCCATAGCAAACTTTTGATTGGGGCCCCCCCCCGCCCGCCCCCTCTCGATCGACCACTACGCCATCAACACACTCCGCTCTACACAGGTCCTGTACACCATATAAATTACAGTACAGTTATATCAGGTGACTTACAGGGGACGTCTTCTCTGATCGGAGTTCTTCCCTTTTCATTTTCTTCTCCATCTCCTTCTCCGAGCCACAAATCCACAGAATCTGCCAGAAAAACATATTAGTCTCCTCACACTGGCACCATCCTCATTTCCCTATACTGCACATCTGCATTGGCCCCTTTACAGCCTCATTTAGTGGGAAGGCTGACTCTATGTGATCCCATTTTATTATATGGCCCTCCTCTCTGTCGCCCCTCCTTATAAATAGCCCCCTTACGTTGCCCCCCTTATAGAAGCCCCCCATGCTGTCCCCCTTATAGATGCCCCCCATGTTGTCCCCTAATAGATGGTCCCCTGTTACCCCCCCATAGATGGCCCCTCCTATGTTTTCCTCTTATAGATGGCCCCCTTTCCCCCTATATTGTCCCTTTATAGATGTTCCCCTCTCCCCCAATGTTGTCCCTTTATAATATCCCTCTCCCCTATGTTGTGCTCCTCTCCCCTATGTTGTCCCCTTATAGATGGCCCCCTCTCCCCCTATGTTGCCCCCCCCTTATAGATGTCCCTCTCCCCCCTTCCTTATAGATGGCCCTCTCTCCCCCCTCCCTTATAGATGCCCCCTTCTCCCTCCCTTATAGATGCCCCCTTCTCCCTCCCTTATAGATGTCCCCCTCTCCCCCCTTCCTTATAGATGTCTCCCTCTCCCCCCCCTTCTCTCTCCTTCCCCCCCCCCCTCCTCCGGAAAGCAGGTTTAAAAAAAAAAAAAAAAAACTCACCTTACAACGCGCTCCCCCTCGAGCCTTTTTCCTGTCAGTCCCCCGTCTGATGCGCGGCTGCCGGGGGTGTCGCGTCCTATCCCCGACAGCGCGCGTATCATAGAGCTCTCTGTGGGCTTGTGCTGCGGCCGCGACTTCCGGCACACAGAGAGCTCTATGATACGCGTGCTGCCGGGGATAGGACGCGACACCCCCAGCAGCCACGCATCAGACGGGGGACTGACAGGAGCGCTGTCGGTTGGTCCCGTGCTCCTCCTGGCCCAGTGACTCCTTTTCCCTATGGTTGGGGAAAGGAGTCGCCGGGTCAGGAAGAGCACGGGACCCGCGTCACGGGCCCCCTGATGCGGCGGGGCCCCGTAGCAGCCGCTATGGCGGTAGTTTCGCCAGTGGATAAGATGTCAGCTCTGCGGCTGATACTGCACACACTGGCCGCATCCACACACTGTTTTCTGGTCCTTTTTTACCAACAAAAATGTCAGTTTTTTGTAGCCCCCAAAAGACATTTGTTTTTCTAAACTAACGTCCCTTATGTAATATAATGAGAGCATAAGCAGTGGGGTACAGCGCCGCCCCTGGTGAGTGTGCACAGCCCTGTATGGCCCCAATTCACACTTATCAGTCTGTGTGAGAGAAAAACTGTAATTTTCCCCAACGACCAATCAGAGCTCAGCTTATATCTTACCCGAGGAAGTGAAAGCTGAGCTGTGATTGGTTGCTATGGCAAATGACACCCGTTAGAGCCTGATTATGAACGATCTCTGTGGTGTGATTGTATCCCATCGCCGTCCTCACCACAAGGCCCGGTATACAGCAGCGCTCCCCCACCTGTCCGCAGCGGTGTGGCTGCTATTTCGCCTCTGTCCTGTAGGGGGCCGAGCAGGCTGCAGCCATGTCCCCGCAGATAGCCGTCCTGCAGCAGCTGCCATCTCTCTGCCCGCTGATGCCAGGACCCCTGCGGATACCCTGTGCGGTGTATAGGTGGCGCCATATAGCAGTACCATCCTCCAGTGCAGGGGGACACCATGGCAGTAGGAGGGGAGGATGCGCCTCACACTCCCCGCTAGCACTGACTAACGCTTCATTCCTTCCGTGATGCAGCAGGCGGGAATCAGCCGTGAGCAGGATGGAATAAGGTGTGGCCTGTGCACTACTACTACTGAGCTGTGTGCCCTGCTCCCTGCCCTCCCCCAGACCTGCGACGTGTACACCTTACGGCAGGCAGGCTGGATGGATGGGGGAGGCCGCAGACCCACGGCAGCCATCCATCAGCCCTCCCCCAGACAGGGCAAACAGGTGTTCATCTCATGTGACTGGGAGGAGGGGGAGGGGGTCGGCTCCACCACATCCTGCAGGCTGGTACCCGCTCGCTGACTACTACGCTCAGGCCGGATGCCCCGCGCATGCGCACTGGCTGCGCTAATAATAGGCGTCGTAGTGTGATTGGTCAGCCGGGCTGACATGGCGCCCGTTGCCCCTCACACAGGACACATGCCCGGCTGCACCGCCTGCCCTGTGTGTCTCCCTCCCCCTTCCTGTGGGGTGTGGAGGAATGAGAAGCGGTGCTCTGCCTGTCTCCTTGGAGGTGAGGGGAGGGAGGGATGGAAAAGTGGGTCAGGATGGAATGTGCCCCTCCTGCACACACACACTGCCCTGCCTTCCTGTTAGAGGCATTCCTGGGCTGGGGATGGTAACCAGGGACCCGGGCGCCTCTGCCCTCCTGGACAAGCAGCCTGGTTACCATAGTAACGCCGTGTGTCCTGAGTGCAGTGATGCAGGGAGTGAGGTGAGCCTGGCTGCTGCTACAGCGCCTGGGGTTATTAGGTGTGGCCGCTCGCTCACTGCACCCTTTCCCTGCCAGACTACGAGCTGCCCATAGTGGTAGGAAGCCTGGAGCTGGCTCTGGATGGAGGCTGACTGTAAGAGCCTGATGAGAACCAGATTTATCAGTGCTGACTCCTCAGTCTGAGGTTAAGGGTCCTTTTAAGCGAGCACCCATCAGCTAGATGGTCAGGGCCTTCAGAAAGCACAATCAATCTTGTGGCCGGGCTGCACGAATGATGCCACAATTGTTTGTGCAGTCTCATGCCAGCCCAGGCCACACTATGAAACTTCTGCCCTATTTATGAAGAACGTGTGCCGCTTTGATAACTTGGGCACAGGTACACATAACATGCAAATCAGTGTGAAAAATCACTTCAAATACACTAATATATATATTGAGACAGGCACCCACCTACTACTTGCTACTTCAGCATTTGTGCTGCTGTAATACTACTGTGCTTAGATATTGCTCCACTTCATCTGCTTTTAGGACCAAGGTCAGAAAATTGATTATTAGAGATGAGCGAACCTGGAGCATGCTCGAGTCGATCCGAACCCGAACTTTCGGCATTTGATTAGCGGTGGCTGCTGAACTTGGATAAAGCCCTAAGGCTATGTGGAAATCATAGACATAGTCATTGGCTGTATCCATGTTTTCCAGACAACCTTAGAGCTTTATCCAAGTTCAGCAGCCCCAGCTAATCAAATGCCGATCGTTCGGGTTTGGATCGACTCGAACCTGAACCCGGTTCGCTCATCTCTATTGTTTATTAAAAAACACTCATTGTCAAGAAATTAACTTGGAAGGATTGAGTGAGGCACAGATTAGGCTAGGTTCACACTGCATGGGCAACCATGTGTTTGTTTACATCATGGGTCTCCAAATTGTGACCCTCCAGCTGTTGCAAAACCACAATTCCCATCATGCCCGCAGAGCTAAAGCTTTGGATTTGGCTGTCCAGGCATGATGGGAAATTTAGTATTGCAACAGCTGGAGGGTGGCAGGTTGGAGACGCATGGTTTACATCATTAAAAAACTATACATTTTAAATGTTATATCTCAATGGAAAGGAACTAGTTGTCTTTTGTGTTCCATTGAAGAACCAAAATATGTGATTTTGAATTTATAATTTTTCCCCTTCCTGTCATAATATTTTCCATGAACATAGCTGGACGAGGGCTTGTTTTTGCCTGATAAACTTTTTAAACTTATTTTTTATTATAGAGATCTTGAACATGCAAATGCTGTATTGCTTACAGTGTACTGACTGTAAGGCCTCATACACACGTCCCATGTTTCACAGACGTGGCATCCATGGAAGGTGTGACGTGGAGCCCCCCTCCCCCGCCGCATGGCATCATCTGTGAATATGCTGCTGGGAGCAGAGAAAGTATTTAAATACGTCAGATGGCACGTCTATGAAACAGACCGTGTGTATAAGGCCTCTATGCTAAAGTTTTGCAGCATACTGTACTTTTCCCCCACTTTTATAACACCCTGCCAATAGGTATACAGACATAGCACACCTGGGGGCCTTTATTTAGTCCCTGACTTCCATGCTAACTCCCTGGCACCCCACAATTCTGTAACAGAGGGTGGTGATTGGCTGACAGAGGGGGCTTCCACTATGTGTAACAGCTTAGATGTTGGTCACTATACACTGCACCTTCCTAGTGATTACAAGGCAGGATTGGAGTTATCTCAGATGATGGCTAGATACATGTTTAATAATTTTTCAGCAGTTGGGCAATCTTCAGGAAGACATCCTTCTCTCTGGTGTTGTGTGACAGATTTCCTGCCTGGCTTCCTATGATGCGAACTCATCCTTATGCAGCTATCATTTTATCGTGATTCAACAACTCGAGACATGGAAGAGTTTTCAAGAAGGACTCATCTAGATGGCGTTTTACTAGATTATCTCACTCCTTATTAGTAGACTTTGAAATCCCGGCAGTCTATGGGTTTATACATGTGGTGATGAAAACCTCTGTGAACTTTAACCCTTAGAGGAAACAGCCAGTTTTCATTTTTGCGCTCTTGTTTTCTCCTTCCGTTATAGGACTTGCATTTTTCCACCTAGAGACCCAGATAAGCCCTTATTTTTTGCGCCACTAATTGTACTGTGCAATGGCAGATGTAATTTTTGCCTAAAATATGCTGTGAAATAAGAAAAAAATTATATGTGTGGTGAAATTGAAAAAAAAAAATGCAATTTTTTTTATTTGAGGGGGTTTTTGTTTTTACGCTGTTTGCCCTAGGGTAAAACTGACTTATTAAACATGTTCCTTAAGTTGTTACGACTACAACGATATGTAACTTGTATGACTTTTATTTTATTTGATGGCTTTTAAAAAATTAAAACCTTTAAAAAAATATATGTTCCTTAAAATTGCTCTATTACCATGCTTATAACGCTTTTATCCTTTGGTCTATGGGGCTGTGTGAGGTGTCATTTTTTGTGCCATGATTTGTACTTTCTATTGGTACCTTAATTGCGCATATGCAACTTTTTTATTGCTTTTTATTAAATTGTGATGCGACCAAAAATGCGCAGTTTTGCGCTTTGGAATTTCTTAACGCTTACACCGTTTATGGAGCGAGATCGGGAATGTGATAATTTAATAGTTCAGGCGATTACGCACGTGGCGATACCAAACATGTTTGTTTATTTATAAAATGGGGAAAGGGGGGTGATTCTTACTTTTATTAGAGGAGGGGATTTTGAATTAATAAAAAAACTTTTTTTTCCTTACACACATACTAGAAGTTCCCCTGGGGACTGAGATCTATGCATAGATCTATGCAGTATAGATATACTGCATAGAGCTATGAGAGCTGCATAGAGCTGTGCTCTACTGCTTTCAGCTGCTGCAGCCGAAAGCAGTAGAATGCCATTATGGCGCAGACCCAAGCTCCCGCCGAGCGACCACCCTCTGAACTCCCATAGCAGCACCAGGACGTTCAGTAACGTCCTGGTGCAGCTATGGGTTAAAGGGGTTATCCACCGCTACAAATACTGTACATAGCCACTTTCTTCCAGAGACAGCACCACTCTTGTCTCCAGTTTAGGTGTGGTTTGCAGTTAAAGGGAACCAATCACCCAGAAAATCAATGTAAAGACAAGGATATGTGCTGATAGATCACCCAGCACACTTCCCAAATATGCCCCTGTAACCTCTGTGCCCCCCTCAATTAGACAGTAATCTTACTTTGTTCAGGTCACGCGCTGTATGTAAATTTTTGCTAAGTAGTCCTGGTGGGCGTATGTAGTCCTGGTGGGCGTATGTAGTCACGGTCCGGGGGCGTATCTAGTCACGGTCCGGGGGCGTATCTAGTCACGGTCCGGGGGCGTATCTAGTCACGGTCCGGGGCTGTAATCACGCCCAGAGGGGCGTGATTCGGAGGCTTGCGGTCCAGTGACGTCATCCGGCGGCTTGCGTTCCGTGTCGCGGCCGCGCCGACGTGTTCGGGAACCCGCGCATGCGCAGTACGGCGGGAGACGACGCTGACGTACTGCGCATGCGCGGGTTACCAAACACGTCAGCGCGGCCGCGACGCGGAACGCAAGCCGCCGGATGACGTCACTGGACCGCAAGCCTCCGAATCACGCCCCTCTGGGCGTGATTACAGCCCCGGACCGTGACTAGATACGCCCCCGGACCGTGACTAGATACGCCCCCGGACCGTGACTACATACGCCCACCAGGACTACATACGCCCACCAGGACTACTTAGCAAAAATTTACATGCAGCGCGTGACCTGAACAAAGTAAGATTACTGTCTAATTGAGGGGGGCACAGAGGTTACAGGGGCATATTTGGGAAGTGTGCTGGGTGATCTATCAGCACATATCCTTGTCTTTACATTGATTTTCTGGGTGATTGGTTCCCTTTAAGCTCTATTCACTTCAATGGAACTGAGTTACAAAACCACACCCAAACTGGAGACAAAAGAGGTGCTGTCTCTGAATGAAAGTGGCCATGTTTTTGTAGCGCTGGATCACCTTTTTAAAATAATCTTTGGTGGTGAGTTAAAGGGAATCAATCAGGAATATTTTGCATATAATGCTGTTAACAGTTCCTAATACAGCCGCTAAAGTGTTCCCTTACCAGAGTATGTGTGCCCTCTTCCGTTAGGGTATATCTCAGAAAACGTTCTTTTATTCCATGGTGCAGTGCAGAGGTAGAGCCGTGACTAGTCATCTGGGCAGTGACTTCTCATAGCTCTCTGCCTGTCAGTGTGCTCTGCAGGGATGATTGACAGGCAAAGAAACTTCTAACAGGCAATCATCTATCAATCATCCCTGCAAAGCGCGCTGACAGGCAGAGAGCCATGAGTAGTGACGGCCCAGACACTGCCCAGATGACTAGTCATGGCTGTCCTGCACCGGGCGCTGGAATATAAGAACATTTTCTCAGATATACCCTAACGGAAGACAGCACACACACACACTATGGCGAGGGAACACTCTAGCAGCTCTGTTAGGAGCTGATTCTCCTGATTGGTTTCCTTTTAAGAAGCCAGACCAAAGTGCAAAATGAGCTATGCCTTCAAATGTATTTCAATGACTTTATACACACATGGTCTGGAGCTATAACAGGGCACCCATAGAGGTATATACTCCTAACTACCTCCTTTTGGCTCTGATTTCTGTATGAATCCATAAACATTCTATCCTAGAAGCATTGCTTCTGTGTGAGTATACTCCAGGCATACAGCACACCTGAGCATTTTACAGCTCTGCCATGTGCATGACACTTAAATGGACACAGAGGTGTCAAAATTTTTAATCTGGGCCTGCTAAGACCCACACCTTGCAGTCATCTCCATTCACAGAGCTCTTTTCTAAGGCTATGTTCACACAACGTCAAAAATAGAGAAAAGACGGCTGCTTTTGCTAACGTCTGTCATTGCAGCAATTTAACTGAACTCAATGGAAAGACGGACGTCCAATGCACACAATGTATTGAATAATGGATGTAATCGCTGCGGATGTCAAAATAATGATCAGGACAATAATTTTTAGATATCTTTTGCAAACAGCGGACTTTTTTTATTAGTTCTTCACACACAGTTTTTCTTTTGTCATCCTTCTTTCTCCATTTTTACTATTACACTTAATGGACTTTTCAATTAAGACACACCCAAAGGCCAATTAGTAATCCCAAACTAAAATAAAGTACAAACACCAGTCATTGCACTAAGGGGAGGCCAGGCTGCTAAATGACATCCTTTATTTTAGACTTATTTTAAATAATGGGTATCATAGATATATGATATGATATACTACTTATTTATGGTATTCAAATAATTACTTAAATGATTCTTGATACTGTTTTCCTGAAAGAGAAGAAATATATTACAGCATAATGTACTACATTCTATGTATAATTTAGGATTCTGCAACTATTGGCAGAAACCACCAACAATATAGTGTGAATGGAAGCTACCAGACCCCATTTGATTTATTTGGTAAAAAAATAATCTGAACAGTTGCATTTTTACCTGACCTATAGGTTTTTCTGGAAAAAAAGAAGTGCCAGAAAAGTCTGCAAGGGCTGAACATACAGGGCTGAAATCTTTCAGCCTATGACCAGATACAGAATGTGATCATACTAACATAATAGCTTTTCTTTATTATGACATGACATATATGACATATCACTATTCAAATGGATACAGGTAACTTCAATAAGTTATTAAAGAGCCGTTTATCTTATCGTATTTCGTATTGTTTATCGTATTTTTAACAGCATTGCAAAGAAATTTTCTCCTAACAAAAAATAACTGCTTGTTGGCCACACATCACCCTGTGTAATAGGGGACATAAGGGTTGAAGAGTGGTAGCAGCAAAGGCCCTGCATGAACAATCTAGTGATCGGTAGTGCATCCCTCCCTGCACAATTACCAAGTCGTACAACAGGCTCTGTAAACGAGAGCTGATCACTGAGATCGGCATCTGTCCTCAATATGGCTCAGGCCATTTAATTGGCCTCAGTTTCTTCCCGTGCATAATTTTGCTGGGAAAACTTCCATGGAAAAAAAAAAGTGTAAGAAATAAGCTATCAGTGATACCTAGTAGAAATCGTTATTACAATAGGGTATGTTCCCACTACAGAATATGCGTTGACATTTCAAGTGGAGGCCGGACACAGACTCTTCTTGAAGTTCAGCCTGTCCCATTGCCTGAAATTTCCATGCATATTCTGTAGTGGGAACATACCCTATGGTAATAAAGATTTCTACTAGCTTATTTTCAGATCTTTATAGTCATCTTACCTCCCCAATAAATGGAATAAAAAGTTATCAAAAAGTCATATGTACCCACCAAATAGTCTCTAACAAACTACAGCTCACCCTATAAAATAAAATAAAAAAAACACAGATGAAATATTATATGGTGGTACCCTTAAAACATACAATTTCTCATGCAAAAAAGTTCTGGGTCTTTAAACAGAGAAAAAAAAAGAAAAGTGCTGCATTAGGAAGGGGTTAATACATCCTAGTCCGCAGTTTAATGACTGGTCTATCTATTGTACTTTTTCTTCAATATGCTGCACATTTGTCATTTTTGGACATCATTTAGTGTATCACTTTTCATCTCCATCAGTGCAATTGGATGTATACGGCGATGTTCACATACTGTAAAATAAAAGAAAAATTCAGCAGTAAATTTTGATGTTAAATAACAGTAGTATTTTCAATATCCTAATGCGCGCTATTGAAGTCAGTGAGAAACTGGCCAGCAGTGCTCACATTCTATGGAATAACGGCTGGAATTTATTACGACAATCCAAATAATGAACATGCTCATTATTTTTGACCTGCTAAACTACAGCCTTTTTTTTTTTCATCTGTTCACACACTGTTAGATTTTTTACTCAAAATTACGGTCACGTTTAGCTTGTACTTTAGCGTGTAGGAACTTAGCTGCAGGTGACATACATGTCATGGACAGTCCAGGATATGTGGGCAGCAGAGATGGGCACATGGTGGTACGGTACCTTAAGACAATTTGTCTCAGTACAACTAAGAGACTGCTGGATTTGTGCAATGGAGAGCAGTTTTATACCACTTAAAATAAATCACTATTTGGCACATCATTTTTTAAGTAACTAAAACAGGAACAGTTTTTTGTCATGCTGTCACTAGTAGTTATACAATTTTGGAAGGCAGAAAATCTTATATGGTAATTTTTAATTCCTAACACTTGTGTCCACCACCTTCCTGTTCTTTCAGTGTAAATCACAGAGAGGTAAAACATTCAGCAGAAGTGACATAAAGAAATACTCCGGAGACTAAAAATATACGTTTAACACATTGCTTTAAAGTGATACTGTCACCCTAGTTTTCCTGTGTGCTTTTATCATTGTTGGACAGTGTCACTAAGCTTAGTGTCTGTTAAGACCCCTCCTAGTGAATCTGTCTGGGACAAAGGGGGCAGGGCCTAATTTAAGATTGGCGTACGAGTAGGCCAGTCTTGATAAATCCCCCCTTTATATCTACATTTACTATATTTAGCTATATATATATCAGCCAGACCACTGCTTTTAGAGCAATGTGGTGGTCGGTAACCCAGACAATGATCTGTCAACAATGCAAGGGAAAGAGCAGGATATCAGGAGAAGGAGGCAAGTTTGCTAAATGTATGTATAAAATAATGTGCAAAAATAACTTGACAAGCCCTTTAAGTTTGACTAGATTGGTTGAGATTGGAATACCCTTTTAAACTTCTAAACACCACTAATGCTGCGTTTACACGTAACGATTATTGGCCCGATCGTACGATTAGCGATGTCGGATATACGATTTTTTTTTTTTATAACGATCAGCGTTTAGACGGTACGATATATCGTACGAAAATTCGCACTGCGATCGTTTTGCGATCGTTTAAGCCTATCTCACACATTAGTTAAATCGGCGAACGACTGTTCACACGGAACGATTTGCGAATTTTTTGCGTACGATGAACGACGATTTGCTGACCTGATGAAAGATCACGATGTACGATTTATTGTGCGTCGTTTGATCGTTCGCTGCGTTTACACGTACGATTATCGTTCCAATTCGACCGTTATCGCGCAAATTCGCACGATAATCGTTATGTGTAAACGCAGCATAATGATATAAAATGAAATGTGACAGTAGCAGCTAGCTATAAGAGACAATAGAATAAGTTACTGCTGCATGCATCTGCCAGAGAGTAGTGACATGAAATAATGTGCCCGAATTAGTGGCCAAAAAGTCTACAATTACTTTAAATGTCATATTGGAATAAGGCTGAGATTCATGTTTATTGGTATGAACATTGGATGTAAAACATAAGGTGCTAAAAATACTTCTGAATGCCAGCTAACAAGACACCATATAAAAGACATTGACATAGCTTCAGTCGTAATATGAAGCAAGAGGAAAACCTGTTAGGGCAGTACAACAATCTAGAACTACAAGGTGACCTTGTTTTATGTAAAACACAGGAATCAATTTGACAGGGACAGAACAATTTAGCAAAACATAATTCTCTTTAAATCTTAAATTTTAAGAGCCCCTGTACAATTTTGATCCGTTTAGGTTCAGTATTAAAAATTGTCCTTTATCTCACTGAAGGCTGCCTTTCACTGGATCAACACTGCAGAATGATACGCTTAACTGGATGGACTTTTACTACCTTGAAGGGGTACTCTGGCGAAAATCTTTTTCTTTCAAATCAACTGGTTTCAGAAAGTTATATAGATTTGTAATTAACTTCTATTTAAAGCGACTCTGTACCCACTTTGTGACCCCCCCCCCCCCCCCCAACTACTTATAATTTCTTTTAGCTGCCGAGAAGTTTTTTTGCTGGTATGTTTATCCATTCTGGTGTTCCTTTCCAGAGGCCGAAATTCATACTTTATTCGGGCTGTAGCCGTGCAAAAGAGGCGTGGCCTAAAGCGATTGTGCCCTAGACCAGCGCCGCCTGTGTGGTGTGGTTGTCCGTCTCCCCCTGCCTCCTGATCCGTTCTCTGTCCAGCCACACAGTATTAGCAGTCATTGCGCATGCACAACCTCCTGACACACACCCCCGGCGCTGCTGCAATGACGTACGCGGGTCTGCGCCGCCTCTCTGGTGTGTCCTCACAACGCCACGTGTTTGTGGCGTGCCCGGCCTTTCCCCGCCTCTCCTGCCTGTCCCTCCCGCCCCGCCTACTATTGTGTCACCCGTTCCCTAAATCAGCTGGTCCTCTTCTTAGCACATCCGCCGTTGCGCCATGATCCTGCGCATGCGCAGTGACGCTACCAGCTTTGTGCCCTTGAGAAAGCTATGGGGACATAGCGGAATGTGTGGGATTGTGGGGTTGGCTTGTTGGCACTAGGATGAGTTGACTCACTGTCTTTCTGTTGTAATAATTTTTGTGTAATTAGTTGGTATATTCATTTATGTGATTGATTATGCTTCTATTTTGATCTTTTTTATATTATTTTGAGTATTTACATGAGTCTCTCTGTCTATAGTAGTACCTGGTGTCTTGGTTTGGCCCTGAGTATTGTGGGGGCTTTCCAGCATGTGTGGACCATTGTGGTCCTATTTTAAATGTTTTTAATCATTTTTGGTTGGTGGTATTTCTAATAAAGATTTATTATATATTCTAATATTCATACAATTATGGTATTGTGTGCATAATCATTCATGTATTGTTTGCTTTCTTCTTGTTTACAATTATCCACATGTGGAACATACTGATTATTGCACCTATCCATTATAATAGTAATCCACTAGGTATTTAGCTGTGCGTCACTGCGCGTGCGCGGGATCGGAGCGTAGCGGCACATGTTCCTGTAGAACAAACAACAGCTAATAAGTATGGGAAGACTTGAGATTTTTAAATAAAAATCTGTACAGATCTGTAGTTTTGTACAGACTTACAACTTATCCCCCGATCTTCTCCCCATCTTCTTGTAATCAGCGGCTAAGCAGGGATACTGCTTCAGCCGCTGATAGGCTAAAATTACGCTTCAGCGTTGTCATCTCAGCCAATCAGCGGCTGCAGCAGTGTCCCAGCTGCAGCTGCTGATTCACTTTCTCCATCTTTAAAGAGGCAAAGCCTGGCACACTTGTATCTCAATGTGCCAGGTTCAGCTGAAGAAAGTATAAATAGGACCTGCAATTAACCCCCTTTCTTGCTGGAATGGGTACATTGTGACATCACTGTCGCCTCCATGGGGTTGGCCGAGGGTGGCATGCATCCTTTCTTAACCCCTTTGAAGCCACGTTCAGTCTGGCACATAAAGGGTTAAGTGTGGATGCCATGCATGCACTCTTAACCCCTTGTGTGGAAGATTGTAAGCAGCATCATATGATGAGTATTCTGCCCCTGGCCTTTTTTGTGTTTTTCAGATATCAGTACCCAAAAGATTATATCGGATTCATTGGACTACATCGATGACCATATTTTTTTCTTTTTTTTAAATAAAATGATTGAGAGTGTTGAGGTGGTGTTATTTTTAAAATAAAATACTTTTCTCTATTGCGTGGTGTTTTATTTTTATTTTCTTACAGGCCTAGTAGTGGAAGCTGTCTGATAGACGGAATCCACTACTAAGTCAGGGCAGGGCCTAGTGTTAGCCGGTATAAAATGGCTAACACTAACCCCCCCCCCCCCCCCCATATTACCCCAATACCCAACACAGCAGGGGTACTTAGAAGAGCCGAGTACCAGTAGCCCCGGAGTATTAAAATTGGCGCTCCTGGACTGGGCAGTAGCAGGCTGGTATTATTATGCTGGGGGGGGGGGCAAAAAAATGTCCCTTCCCACTCTGGTACTACTAGGCTGATGATTTTTTGTTTTTAAACTTGGCTGATTATAAAAATGGGTGGAATTCTATGCCTTTTTTTTTCTTCAAAATTATTTATTAAAAACCCACAGGGTTCCCGTTAAGTTAACGCCCTAAGGGCCAGATTGGTGTTTTTGTCATAGAAAAGCGCCATATGGATAGGCCATGGCATTTTTTAGTGGAGCAAAAGATATCCATTGAAGTCTATGGGAGAAAAACACTACAGTTTGCTGAAAAAACAACAAACGTTCAGCATGCTGCCTATTGCAAAAACTGCCACAGAGCCGCAAAAACGCCAGGGAGGAGGAAAAAATGCCATGTGTGCAAGACAGAACATAATTTTTCATTGACACCATTGGCATTTCTATTGGCCGTGTGAAGGCAGCTTTTCAGTCTTGTGCTGGTTAAAAAAAAAAAAAAAGACCAAACTCTGGAAGTTCAGGTCATCTTGTGCTCACAGAGCAGGATGTCATTTGATTGACATACGCATTGAGCTGTGACACTTCCAGAGTTGTGTTTTTTTTCAACCAGTACAAGACTTAAAAGTCATAGAGACATATCAAAAGTTTCCATCAGTCCGGGTCTGAGTGTTCAGACCTGTACCAATTGGGAGAACAAGCGGCGAGAAGACTGTTCTTCTCCTGAGTCCTCTCCTGCTCTGTGTTAGAAATAAACTTGGGCCTATAATGTAAGTCTATGGAGCCTAACTCTTTTTTTTATTACCCAGAGCTGGAGAGGACATGCTGCAGCACAGTCCTGTCCTCGCTCATTCTCCTGATCGGTATGATTCTTAACACTCAGGCCCGCACCGATCAAAACTTTTGACTTGTCTCTATGACATGTCAAAAGTTTTTACAAACAACAGTGACACGTTAAGGCATGATAACTAAAAATAATGATTGTAAATTGCAAACTTGCTTTATTTCACATTCCCTTCTGAATGTCCTCATAGATTTTTGAAGCCAAAGCCAGGAACAGACTATAAACAGAGAACAGATCATGAAGGAAAGAGTGAGATCTCTGCTCCATTCCTGGCTTTGGCTTCAAAATTTTGTCAAATATCTTTGTGAGTTAAAGGACCCCAAGAAATGCATGGTAATTACATTAATTTTAATAATCCTCATTCATTTTAATAATCCTTTAACTCACAAAGATATTTGACAAATATCCTGAAGGTAAAAACGGAAATCCTGATACTTTTCTGATGCCTTTTGAGGCCTCCTCATCAGGACTTACCTTCAGGAAACCATCAGGAAAAGCCTTCAGGATTCCCTGATGAGAAAAAAAAAGAAGTGTTCTCAATATGGTCTAGTATGCCAACATACATCACATGTACCCACACAGCCCCTGTACCCTGCCACAGTTTCCCCCTAATGTACCCTTCCACCGTCACCCCTAATGTACCCTACCACCGTCTCCCCCTTATGTACCCTACCACCGTCTCCCCCTCACGTACCCTACCACTGTCTCCCCTAATGTACCCTACCACTGTCTCTCCTAATGTACCCTACCACTGTCTCTCCTAATGTACCCTACCGCCGTCACCCCTCATGTACCCTATCACCATCAACCCTCATGTACCCTATCACCGTCACCCCTCATGTACCCTTCTTCTGTCACCCCTCGTGTACCCTACCATTGTCACCCCTCGTGTACAGTACCCCTTCCCCCCTAATGTACTGTTACTGTCTCCCCCTCTTGCCATGTGTTATCCTCTAATCTGTTGCAGAACTACAACTCCCATTATGTGATGTAATCCTACATATTACCACACACACCATGATGGGAGATGCAGTTATACTGTGCCCCTGCCTCCCCCCTCCTATACTGTGTCATCCTCTAATCTGTTGCAGAACTACAACTCCCATTATTACCTGCCAATAGGGCATGATGGGGGTTGTAGTCCTGCAACAGGTTGTAAAACTAAAACTCCCATCATAAAAAAGTCAGGACATGATGGGAGTTGTAGTTCTGCAACCTGAATGGAAACATATAAACTACAACTCCCATCATGAGCTGTCAGCAGGACATGATGGGAGTTGCAGTTCTGCAACCTGAATGGCCACATGTTGCAAAACTACAACTCCCACCATGGAATGTCAGCAGGACATGATGGGAATAGTAGTTCTACGACCTGGATGGCCACAGGTTGCAGAACTCCAACTCCCATCATGACCTGTTAGCAGGACATGGTGGGAGTTTTAGTTCGGGAAGGGGTTTGGGTGATCTCACCTGTCCCGGAGCCGGTCCAGGGTGGTGGTGGGGAACGCCGGCGGGCAGACTGGCGGTGCGGGTGCAGCGGCAGCAGCAAGTGGTGAGGCCCGGGGGTAAACGCGGAGGGGTGGTCAGGCGGCATCACCAGGAACCGGGGGCTCAGTTTGCGGACAAGGAGTGCCAACATCGCCAGCCACTGGGGGGGTCGGACGCAGCACAGTTCCGGGGTCTGACAGCAGGCGGCAGCAGGGAGCCTTGTCGTGAGGTCCGAGGGGGGGGGGGCGGTTGTGCAGAACGGAGTTCCTGGGGGTGAAGCTGGGTCGGGCAGCAGGCACTCAGGGCAGGGGGGGTCTGCCGGAGCGACAGTGGGCGACGCTGCAAGAGACCGGCGGCGGCAGTAGGGTGCCCTGTGGTGAGGTCCGGTGGGGGCAGTGGCTGTGGGGGTGCCAGCGGGCTCACAACCAATCCGGAATCCCGGAAACTTTCCTGACTTTCAGGAAAGTTCCCGTGAATCCGGCACTCCCATAGACATCTGTGGGGCCGTCCAGCCCGGAATTCCGGATAAAAATAAGACATGTCCTCTAAAATCCAGATCTATTTTCCGGAACGGACACCCCTCCGGAAAAATCCGGAAGGGTGTCCGTGACTAATTAAAGTCTATGGGTCCGGAAATCCGGGTGGTTTTTCCGGACGTGTCTAGGGGACCTAACAAAGCAGTTTGCTTCACCTATTACTGTATAATCGCTAATCTCTAGTGATCATCATGTGTAACTGGGTAGCACATGAAGGTCCCTCGCCCTAGAGCTGGATTAGATTTGTGAATAAGTGTAAACAACACAAAACCATTCACTATAAGAATTATAAAAATGTGGAATTTATGGAGAGAGGAGTGTCTCTAAGCACGATTTATTTATTTCATTTTTTCTCTCCTTTGGAGCAAGGGAGGGATGGGTGGTTGGGAGGGGGTCAAAAGGGAATTATTTTCTTGTCTATTATGTGATTAAAATAAGTAAAGGGAAACAAAAAAAAGATACATTTTCCTTACAGATTCCACAACTTTTCTAACAGAAAATAAATATGTTAAATTCAAAATGTCTGCAAAAAAACACAGCACAACCCAGTTATTAAAGGGGTTATCCGGGTAACAAAAACAATATTCTAAACTATTCCCCTTCCCATTACCACCCTATGTCTAACTTACATGTATAACCTATCTTGCACCTTTTCCCTGGTTTTTCTCATACTTATCCGTTCTGAATGTCTAAAATCCTCTACTCTGGGTTCACTCTGAACATGCTCAGCTCCCTCTTCCCCCCTCCCTTTGTAGTCACAGGACATGTGATCTCCTCTCTGGGGGCCAGGTTAGCAGTCTATTGACTTGGTAACCCGACCCCCCAGGAGACATCTTCTGCATCATCTCCATGCACCTGTTCACTAGTGAAAGTGCTGCTTCCATAAACTTACATGTGTCCCTGAGCCTAGGTTTCTGTAATAAGAAAAGTTATAATTCTATCAGTGCTTGCTGTCAGTGAATGCAGGCATATGTACCTGTCTGTGTGTCATGGCTCTGCATATTGTAAGTGTTATAGATTTTCATCGAGTCTGGATGGAACCAGAATGTTTTCATTCACAGTCAGCAAGCAGAGACCTAATCCTACACTACAACCCCCACCCCCGGTAAACAGATGCCCGTTAAGCACCACATAGCGTGTCAGCTCTGCTACATAATCAGCTAGTATGGAATACATACTTGGGTGATGTGATGCAAAATCAGTGGAAAAAAAAATCCTGTGTTTACTGTGCAATAGTAATGACGAGCAGTGGGCAGGAAAGAAAGCTAAGGGGGTGAGTACACAAATGGACCAATCAGGGAAATGCATGATGGGAAGTTTCCTATCTTGGTTATTGACAGGCTTTTAGAAAAACGTGTAACTCAGGAACGGCAGCAGCTAAAAAGACAGGTGACGGCTCAAAATACTAGGGGACTTGGTGAGTAAGAACAGCTAGCATTTACTTTTTCCGCTCTTAGGTGGATAACCCCTTTAAACATTGGAGAACCCAGGTCCATCATATTATAGAACTACATATACAACAATGCAGAAGTCAGAAATCACACCTGTGTCCTAATGTAAACTGACAATTGGCATTCATGACTTGGCATTGACAGCTGTGCAACCCAGAGCACAGATATGTATTATTAAAGGTCCACACAGCCTTGTCTATGAAGAGTGAAGAAAACATCCAGCTGTTCCCTTCAGTACAAAACCTATTTTACAGCTTCTGCTGTGCACATGCAGCTGTTTTGTGCACATTCCTCCGCTCGGTTACCATGATTCAGTCTACATCTTCACATTTGCTGAAGGGCAGTTAGTTACTGCAGAATGAGGCCTGAAATACTTGTTACTCCAAACAAGACAAATTCAGACCATTCAAATGTTTGCATTCAGCCAGGGGTGTGTACAAGCTATTGCAATGGCACGCATACAGATCTGCAATAAGAAAATCATTTAGTTCACACTCATCAATATTAGATGTAGTAGGTGATTTCAGTTTGTTGTGTTGAGTTGTTGTTTTTTGTTTTTTTTTAAATAATATTTTATTCAAAGTTTACAACGATACAGTTATACAGTTTAGAAGACAGGCTGGGCCTATACCCTTGAAGTAGCTTTCAAGTGCGAAATCCCAATAACATTTAGGTACACAATGTATTGAGTATGCATTCACGCGGCAGGTCATACAAAAAATGCCCGTATTAATCATGAAATATATCTTAGCCCCGCCGGAGCTTCCCAGTCACCTGCCGATATCAAGCAAACACTGGAGTGTCTTTAGCAAAAACAAGCAAGATCAAAATAGTCATTAAAAGAAAAGAAAAACATATCAAACAATACAAATCCCATATGAAACCACGGCATTCCCATGTGCGAGTCTCCAGGACGAACACTGATATAAAACGTATACAGTCAAGGCAAGAGAATTTTTATAAAGACAGTCAAGTCACCCTCTATTGAACATGAGTAGACACCTGCCCCTTTATTACGATAGGTAAGTAACCAGTAGATGATATGGCGCACTAGAGGGAGGGAAAAGGTGAGGTCATAATGAGAAAGCAATTAGGGTTCACTTCCTGGTCGGTGGACTTTAAGAATACCTAGTGATCCTTTTATATCTTCTGTAAGGTACCAGGTAGATTGTGTGAAAGATTGCATTATGGAGTGGATCTCAGTGTGAGAGAAGTATGCCTCAATGAAACGCCTCCATCTGCAGAAGAGCGGTTCAGTCAGTTTATCTTTTTCTCTCAGGGCAAGTCTGCGTTCCACATAAAAGAGATGTTGTAATCTCTCTATCACTGTTGTGAGAGTTGGTAAGTTAGGTTTTATCCACTCCTTGAGAAGGCTCAGTTTGGCCACCATTACTATGTAATGGGCTAAAGTAGGGAGATAGGAGCAGGGTTCTCCCGAGTCCACCGGGTTTAGACTAATGTGGAACAATGCTTCCATTGGAGTTAACCTGGACGTAAATGAAGTGACCCTGTGAATAAGGTTTGATACCTCCCTCCAGTACACCTCTAGGCGGGGGCAGTTCCAAATACCGTGGAACAAGTCAGTTTTAGGGGTATCACACTTTGGACAGGCTGGTCTGCGCTCCGGAAGCGATATAGATGGAGGAAACGTAAATGCATAAATAGCATTGTGAATAAGCTTCAACTGCGTTTCCCTCCATTTCTCGTTTACAATACGCTTACGGAAGGCAGTCATCCCAGTCTGAATATGTTTAACCATATCAGGGGTATTCAGCACTGTGCCCCAGTATTTACCCGGGGGTACACTTGAAGATGGTAGTAACCGCGGGAGCAGTTTCTTATACAGCAGAGAGATGGAGTTACCAGGGGGATGTAGTAGCAAGGAATCAAAGTCATTTGGACATGCCTCTGATGCCACGTCTCGTAGTTTGGAAGTGACGTAGGACTTGATCTGGTAGTATGAGAGGAAGTCGGTGGATGATGTTTGGAACGCAGTTCCTATCTCTGGCAATGTGAGCCAGCGACGTTCAGCTGGGTGAAGTAGGTCTCCCAGGACCTTAATCCCCCTATTCCTCCATCTAGAAAGAAGCCCGCTATTATCCCCTGGAGGGAAGTCTGGCACGTTCCACAATGGGTAGTGTTTGGAACACTGGAAAGGCCTATTGTAGGACCGCCTGACTTGTTTCCAAGCCAATATAGTATCACGGATGACAATGGAGTGTTTCACGTCCGGGGGGAGCACAGAGAGAGGACCATGTAGAACAGCCATGAGATCCCAAGGTCTTGATAACTGTCTCTCCAAACGTGTGTTGGAGTGGACGGTAGTGTTATGCTGCCAATCCAATATATGTCTGAAAAGGCATGCTAAGTTATATCCACGGATGTTGGGGAAATTAACCCCCCCTTCGCCCCTGGATAGCATAAGTTTTGAGAGAGCGATCCTCGGCTTCTTGCCAGCCCAAATGAACCTAGTGAAAGTGGATTGTAAGGAAAGAACGTCTGAATGTTTGAGCAGCATGGGTATAGTTTGGAGTGGGTATAAGAGTTTGGAGAAGCCTGACATTTTAACTAAATGACACCTACCCAACAGAGAGAGGGGGAGTGAGTGCCACCTATATAGGTCGGAGCGGATTTTAGCGAATAAAGTGGGGTAGTTCAGGTCGTATAGAGAGTGGGACGATTTACCTATCTTTATTCCTAAATATGTTATGGCGGATTTTGCCAGGGTAAGACCCAGGCTGGACAAAGCATTAGCTTGCATTCTTGGAGGTTGGAAAAGAGGGAGCATTTCCGACTTGCCTGTGTTTACCCTGTAACCAGAATAGCTACCAAAATCTCTTAGCACCTGTACGATATTGGGGACGTCGGTTATTGGATCGTTAGAAAAAAGGATGATATCATCCGCGAACAGGGCTGCACGTACCGCCACCTCACCTACCGGGATTCCAGAGAACACCGCCCCAGAGGTAAGATATCTGGACAGCGGTTCTAGGGCTAGGTTGAAGAGAAGGGGCGATAACGGGCAGCCCTGGCGCGTTCCCTTTTGTAGATGAATGACTGGGGAAAGGAATCCTGGCGTGTAAATTGTTGGTGAGGAGTAAATGTGGGATAACAAAGTTCTAAAGGCTCCCGAGAATCCAAATGCATCTAGCACCGCCCCCAGCCAGGGCCATCGGACATTGTCAAAAGCCTTTTCGGCATCGAGTGTGACAAGGGTAGGATGGGCCCCTGGCTGAGGGCGGAGACGCACTCTATCCAGCACTGCGATCACCGTCCGGATATTAGTGACGGCAGATCTATTTTTGATAAACCCTACTTGTTCTGCGGATATCAGGTCTGGCATAATAGTGGAGAGGCGGTCGGCCATAATTTTAGTCAAGATTTTAGTGTCTACGTTAATGAGGGATATGGGCCGATATGAACCTGGTTGTAAGGGGTCCTTACCTGGTTTGGGCAAAAGTTTTATATATGACATGTCTGCCGAGGGGGGCAGGCCCTTGTCGGATAGAGCTCCATTATATAATTCGGATAGGGGGGTGGAAATTTGGTCGCCTAAGATTTTAAAGAACTCCCCCGAGTATCCATCAGGTCCCGGGGCCTTAGAGGGTTTAGGGTGTTTAATGGTGTCTAGAACTGACTGAGGTGAAATAGGGGCATTCAGAAGGTCCAAGTGGTCAGGTGTCACTCTAGGAAGGGAAATTTTTCGGAGGAGAGTGTCTGGTAGCTGGGTTGTGTCGGAATCAGTATATATCTGTGAATAATATTGGGCTAGGTAGTCGCTAATGGCTTTTGGGCTGGCAAGAAGTCTATCACGGGAATCGCGGAGGGTAGTGATATGGTGAACCGCCCTAGGACCTCTGGCAAGGTTGGCAAGTAGCTTACCCGCCTTGTTGCCAAATTTATGTAGAGTGGCTTCAAATTCCGATCTGTAAAGGTCCTCCCTCTGTGCTGCCCAGTCGTCGAATTGACGTTTAGCTTGGGTCCAGGCTTCCTTGTTCAGTGGGGTGGGTGTCTGCAGAAAAAGATCATAGCAGTTACGCAGATGTTCACTAGCCGTTTTAAATTTTTCCAGTGCTTCCTTCTTTTTAGCTGTAGTGTATGCAATGATATGACCCCGTAGTACGGCTTTTGCCGTGTCCCAAAAAAGGGTTGTATTTTCCCTATGAGCTGCATTATCTGTACTGTATGTGAGCCACCATCCCTTTAGGAGGGAAGTGAAGTTATCATCCTTGCTAAAGGATTGCGGAAAGCGCCATAGAATATCAGTTCCCCTGGGGAATGTCTCAGCCAGGGAAATCGATATCGGGGAATGATCCGATATTACCATTTGTTCAATTGATGCATGTACAACTTTAGGGAACAAGGATTGGGAGGTGAAAAGGTAGTCTATACGCAACCAGGTAGACCTCGGGGCCGAATAGAAAGTGTATTCTCGCTCTACCGGATTGTGTGCCCTCCAGGAGTCTACCAGGTCGGTATGCGACAATAGTGAGGGTAGTGCTTTATCTCTGACGGATACTACCGGGACACCTGTAGAGGAAGTTCCCGATGACCTATCCGCTTGAGGGCGAACCACCGAGTTAAAATCGCCACCCACAATTTTGTAAGGGGCGGGATCCGACAATATTTGTGACTCCAAGGATGAAAAAAAGGTTGCATTGCCGTCATTAGGGGCATATACATTGTATATACTCAGGGTCCCACAAGGTGTTTTCAAAACCAAGTTATTAATCCGTCCTGCCTTGTCGTGAGATGATTTGAGGACCTTATAGGATAGGTTCCTATGCAATAAAGTAATCACCCCCGCCTTCCCCTCCACTGAAGGGGACCCATATATCTCCCCCACCCACAGTTTTTTCATTCTGAAGAAATCGTCCTGGGTCAGGTGAGATTCCTGAAGCAGGACGATATCCCCTTTCAGCTTTTTGAGGTGACGTAGGACCATTGAGCGCTTATTCGGGGAGCGCAGCCCCTTCGTATTCCATGAAATTATACTCATGAAAATATGAAAGAGAAATATTTTGGCAATGCCAATGACTACTCACTGTACTTAATTCAGTGTTCCTCACTGCCTTGTGGTTGTTTTCGGGCTCGCACATGGGAGATGCTTCAACAAACATAAACATGAAATGAATAGAAAGAACATGCAAAAACAACATTATAACCAACTAAAATAAAGTAACAGCGCCAACAGGTGGCGAAATGGCTAGTGCAGGACTACTAGCCAAGTAGTGAGGCCCTCTCGACTTCCTTTTTTCAGGGGGAGAAGCAAACCTCCAAACCAAATATCCTCATAATCATGAGATTAGCCTGGGAGAGTGAGGGGGGTAGAGGCGAGGGGGAGGAAGAATCGGGGGGAAGAAGGGGTGACACAAGGAAGGGAGGGGGGTAAGGAAGTGGGGGGGGGGAATGGGAATGATAGGGGAGGGATGGTCAGGGTGGGGAGGGGGGAAACAGGGAATACACGGTGTATCAGGAGACTAAGGAGAGGATTAACCCTCAGTGCACCATGCTATATAAGCCTCCCCGTGAAAAAGGAGGGATGAAAGAGGAAATGTGAGTCAAGTGGAGGCCTGAAAAAATAAAAAAGGGCCTCGGAAAAGAAAGTCAAGTTTAACCGGACCAGAAAGAAATCCAAAACCTGTTCGTCCCATTAAACTTGGGGGGGGGGGGGGGGAGGGGGGGGCAGTAGACAAATCCGAAGGTCATAATGGTTCCCCCATTATCCTGTCGTAATCCATCTTGAGCAGAAGAATCAATCATGGGGGGGCCAGTCCCTCCTCCGGCGCAGGCAAGTGGCTCTGTTTGCGGCGTTTCTTGCCCGGGCTTATTAGAAATAAATCCGCTGACGACTCCTGGATCATGTCCTCCTGAAGGGGGGAAGATGTCGAGGCGTAAGAGAGGGCAGTGGGCCGCTTCCTCAGCTGAGGTGTATGATTGCAGGCTGCCATCACTGTATATTATCTTCAGGGTCGCAGGGTACTGCAGGCGAAACTTTATGCCTTTCTTGTACAGTTCAGAGCATACTGTGCTGAACGCTCTGCGCTTGCGTGTGGTCTCTGCTGAATAATCGGCAAATAGGATTACTTTGGTCTCATTAAGCAAAAGGGGAGTATTCCTGGATCTAAAGGCTTTGAGGATATCCTCTTTATCATTGAAATCCAGGTATCGCATGATGACTTGTCGCGGGCGCGTTTTCCCGGTACCGTTATTGTCATCAAGATTTGCAATGCCAGGCCCGACTCGGTGCGCGCGCTCTACTTTCTTGGGGAAGGGCAGCCCCAGGGCCTCTGGTAGTATAGTCTCACATACATGCTTAAGTTGCTGCGGTTTGAAGGACTCCGGGAGGCCGATTAGTCGCAGGTTGTTGCGACGCGCCCGGTTCTCTTGATCCTCAAGGCGGTCCCTAAGTATGGTGGTTTCTCTTGTGAGGTAGCGGACCTGGCCAACTGTGGAAGAGGAAACGTTTTCCGCCTGGTGCACTCTGTGCTCAATTTCATCCATGCGAACTGCATGTTTTTGTACTTCTAGTTGTAAGGCTTGCAGCGATGCCCCTATAGTAGTGACCAGAGTCTCTCTCAGGTCAGGCGCCAGGCGGTCGGCCACCGCTATAGCCAGGTGTTTGTAGTTGATAGGAATCATGGGTGACTGTGGCGCAGCTTCTAGATCGTGCGGGAGAGAGATCTGGGAGTCCTGAGACAATAAAATATAATCCGAGTCGGGTGTACTTATCTGGTCTGGTAAGCTCGCCGGGTCGTCATGAGCCCTAGCGCCCACTCTGGTTTGTGGTGGCGCGGCTGTACATGTGGCGTCCGCCATCTTGGGAGCAGGAGAGGCTGCCTCCGTGCTGGTGCCGGTCGGGCCGGCGGGGACTCTCAACACAAACCGGTCCATGCGAGGGTGATCCGGGGCAGATGAGGGGTCTCACAGCAATGTCCGTCCCCAACTGCAGCCAGTATCGTCGCTGTGTATGCGGGTATAGTGAGGTGGTCTGGAGGAGCTGTGTCCCGCATGTCCTCACATCCCTGCGCCGGAACCGGAAGTCTGAGTTGTTGTTTTATGTAACAATTTCCCTTTACTTACGCCAGAATCATACTCATAAATAGATAAGATGGGATCGGGTCATTCGCAGTAAGCAATGGACACAGATCCTCTCTCCTGCCTGCACTAAGACCTCTTTACAGGTCACAAACGCCTAGAAAGTTAATAGGGTCCTTTAAAATTCTTTGTTGCTTTGGCCATAGTGCTTGGTGTATAGCTTGTCTCTAAGGGCCCTATTACATGGGACGATTATCGTGGGGAAAAATCGTTAAATCGTTTG
This sequence comes from Dendropsophus ebraccatus, assembly GCF_027789765.1. Taxonomy (NCBI): domain Eukaryota; kingdom Metazoa; phylum Chordata; class Amphibia; order Anura; family Hylidae; genus Dendropsophus; species Dendropsophus ebraccatus. Next base: position 98,444,194 of record NC_091455.1, on the reverse strand, counting down.
TATTTAAACTATAATCGTTCTGTGTAATTGCAGGCAACGATTGAAAAATCGATCGTATGTCGTTGATCGTAGTTTCAGATCTGGACCTAAAATTATCGTTAGTCATTCGCTAATCGTTCGCTGTAATTCCACGTTCGCTCGGTCAAGTTCCGCGTTTTTTCACTAAACGTACAGTGTAATTGCACATTGCCCATTGTTTTGCTGGGATCAGAAGGAGTAAACAATCAGTAACGATCGCAATAACGATCATAGTAACGATCGTAACTAATGATTGTTCTGTGTAATATGGTGAACGATTTCAGGTTAACGACAAACAATCTCAATTGCGATCGTTTATCGTTAGTCATTAATCGTTAAAAATCGCTCCGTGTTATAGGACCCTAAATCATGATGTTAAAAGCATCTCTGGCAAGCTTTCTCCCAAATACTGTACAGAAATTGAAATAATAAAGTATACATTCAGAGAACAGTAACAGAAAGAGGACATTTCAGTATTTGGCTTTAATCAGTCTAAAAAAAATCTGGGTAATTTGTTCATTTGAAAAAGTGTGTTACTACATTGGCAAGCTGAAAAAGATTAGAAAATGGTTTATTGCACTTAATAAAGAAAATAGCTATCTTTTCTTTATCATCTATGATGAGAAGACCTATAGTGGTATGCAATAAATTAGAATATCAACAAAAATTTTTTTTTCCAGTAATCCAATCAAAAAGTGACATACAGAGTGAACTATTTGAAGCGTTTATTTCTGTTAAAGTTAATAATTATGGATTACAGCCAAGAAAAAAACAAAAGTCAGTATTTCAGAAAATTAGGATATTATATAAAAACAACTGAAAAAAAAAAAATGTTTTAACACTGAAATGTCGACCAAATGAAAAGTCAGTACAGTAAATGCCCTCAATACTTGGTCGGGACACCTTTTGCATGAATGACAGCATCAATGCGGCTTGGCATGGAGGCAATCAGCTGATGGCTCTGCAGAGGTGTTATTGAAGCCCAGGTTGCTTTGATAGTGGCCTTCAGCTCGTCTGCATTGTTGGGTCTGGTGTCTTTCATCTTCCTCTTGACAATACCCCATAAATTCTCTATGGGGTTAAGGTCTGGCAAGTTTGCCTGCCAATCAAGCACAGTGATGCTGTGGTTAGTAAACCAGGTATTGGTACTTTTGGAAGTGTGGACAGGTGCCAAATCCTGCTGGAAGATGAAAATTCCATCTACAAAAATCTTTTCAGCACAGGGAAGCATGAAGTGCTCTAAAATTTCCTGGTAGACGGCAGCATCGACTTTGGTGTTGATGAAACACAGTGAACCTACACCAGCAGATGACATGGCTCCCCAAACCATCACTGATTGTGGAAACTTCACACTAGACCTCAAGCAGCTTGGATTGTGTGCCTCTCCACTCTTCCTCCAGACTCTGGGACCTTGATTTCCAAATGAAATGCAAAATTGACTTTCATCTGAAATCAGTACCTTGGACCACTAATCAACAGTCCAGTTCTTCTTTTCCTTGGCCCAGATAAGACACTTCTGGCCTTGTTTATTGGTCAGGAGTGGCTTAACCCTTTAAGGACATGGCCCATTTTCGTTTTTACGTTTTCGTTTTTTCCTCCTTGTGTTTAAAAGGTCATAGCACTTGCATTTTTCCACCTAGAAACCCACATGACCCCTTATTTTTTGCGTCACTAATTGTACTTTGCAATTACAGGCTGAATTTTTGCATAAAGTACACTGCGAAACCAGAAAAAAATTCAAAGTGTGGTGAAATTGAAAAAAAAAAACACATTTCTTTTATTTGGGGGAAATGTGTTTTTACGCCATTCGCCCTGGGGTAAAACTGACTTGTTATGCATGTTCCTCAAGTCGTTACGATTAAAACGATATATAACATGTATAACTTATATTGTATCTGATGGCCTGTAAAAAATTCAAACCGTTGTTAACCAATATACGTTCCTTAAAATTGCTCCATTCCCAGGCTTATAGCACTTTTATCCTTTGGTCTATGGGGCTGTGCGAGGTGTCATTTTTTGCGCCATGATGTGTTCTTTCTATCGGTACCTTGATTGCGCATATACGACTTTTTGATCGCTTTATATTACATTTTTTCTGGATTTGATGCGACCAAAAATGCGCAATTTTGCACTTTGGGATTTTTTTGCGCTGACGCCGTTTACCGTACGAGATCAGGAATGTGATTAATTAATAGTTCGGGCGATTACGTACGCGGCGATACTAAACATGTTTATTTATTTATTTATTTGTTTACTTTTATTTAAAACCTGGGAAAAGGGGGGTGATTCAGACTTTTATTAGGGGAGGGGGCTTTTTACTACTAACAACACTTTTTTTTTTTTTTTTTACACATATACTAGAAGCCCCCCTGGGGGACTTCTAGTATATACACTGTGATCTCTCATTGAGATCTCTGCAGCATAGATATGCTGCAGAGATCCATAAGATCGGCACTCGTTTGCTTTCGGCTGCTGCAGCCGAAAACGAATGAGTGCCGAGCCGAGGACGGCGCCATCTTGGACGCGTCCCCGGCCGGCATCAGTAACGGAGATCGCTCCTCCGGGACAAGGTCCCGGAGGAGCGATCTCCCCCACTAGACCCCAGGGAAACGTTGCATCCGGTAATCGGAGGCAGCTGTCAACTTTGACAGCTGCCTCCGATTAGCTAATTAGCGGGCACGGCGATCAGACCGTGCCCGCTAATAGCAGCGGTCCCGGGCTACTCGCGGCACCCGGGATCGCGGCACTTCAAAGCGCGCGGCGGCCCCGCTTTGAAGTGCAAGTGAGGACATATGACGTACGCATACGTCCTATGTCCTTAAGAGGTTAAAGGGGTAGTGCGGCGGTAAACAATTATTCACAGAATAACACACATTACAAAGTTATACAACTTTGTAATGTATGTTATGTCTGTGAATGGCCCCCTTCCCCGTGTCCCACCACCCCCACCCGTGTACCCGGAAGTGTGGTGCGCTATACATACCTGTCACGTGCCGACTCGTCTCCGATCTTCAGTCTGCGATGTCGTCTTCGGATGGCCCGGCCGAATCCCTCCGAGCGTCCTGGGTGCCGGCCGCCCTCTTCAGCGTCATCAGATGCTCAGCCGCGATTGGCTGAGCACAGCTTGGCTCAGCCAATCGCGGCTGAGCAGCTGATAACGCGGCCGCGTCATCAGCTGCTCAGCCGCAATTGGCTGAGCACAGTTATGCTCAGCCAATCGCGGCTGAGCAGCCGATGATGCTGAAGAAGGCGGCCGGCACTCAGGACGCTCGTAGGGATTCGGCCGGGCCGTCCGAAGACGACATCGCAGACTGAAGATCGGATGGGGGTGGTGGGACACGGGGAAGGGGGCCATTCACAGACATAACATACATTACAAAGTTGTATAACTTTGTAATGTTTGTTATTCTGTAAATAATTGTTTACCGCCGCACTACCCCTTTAACACATGGAATGCAACACTTGTAGCCCATGTCCTGCAGACGTTTAGATGTGGTGGCTTTTGAAGCACTGACTCCAGCAGCAGTCCACTCTTTGTGAATCTCTCCCAAATTTTTGAATGGCATTTTTGTTACAATCCTGTTAAGACCGGTTCTCCCGGGTTGCTTGTGCACCTTTTTCTACCACATTTTTTCCTTCCACTCAACTTTCTATTAATATGCTTTGATACAGCACTCTGAGAACAGCCAGCTTCTTTAGCAATGAACTTTTGTGGCTTACCCTCCTTGTGGAGTGTGTGAATGACTGCCTTCTGGACATCTCTCAAGTCAGAAGTCTTCCCCATGAATTTGTTGCTTACTGAACCAGACTAAGGGACCTTTTATAACTTTTAGGAAGCCACTGCAGGTGTTATGGGTTAATCATTCTAATTTCTGAAATACTGACTTTTGGGTTTTTCTTGGCTCTAATCCATAATCATCAACTTTAACAGAAATAAACGCTTGAAAAAGTTCACTCTGTATGTAATGACTCTATAGAATAAATGAGGTCACTTTTTGAATTCAAATACTGAAAAAAAAATTTTTGTTGATATTCTAATTTATTGCAAACCACTGTATGTTGTCTTACAAGCTTGCTATTTAATGGGGTAGTTAAAAAAATGTTTTCAAATCAACTGGTGCTAGAGATTTGTAATTTACTTCTATTTAAAAAAAAAAACCTCAAGTCTTCCAGTACTGTATTTATCAGTTGCTGTATGTCCTGCAGGAACTGGTGTATTTTTTCCAGTCTCTAGAGCAGGAGAGGTTTCTATGGGAATTTACTACTGTTCTGGACAGTTCCTGAGATGTACAGAGGTGGCAGCAGAGAGCACTGTGTTAGACTGAAGAGAATACACCACTACCTGCAGGACATGGCAGCTGATAAGTACTGGAATAAGAGATTGTTTTTATAGAAGTAAATTACAAATCTTTGGCACCAGTTAATTTGAAAGGAAAAAACTTTTAGTGAACAACCCTTTTAAAGGAAATCTGTGACCATAAAAATATGTAACCCCCCCCCCGCCCCCCCCCCCCCCCAAAAAAATAAGGCATCCTCTTTCAATAAGACACCCCAACTAATCTACCAAGTAGCCCAAAGTAAGGCAGCCCCACCTAAAGTAAGGTACCCCCCGAAAGTAAGGCCGCCTGCCACTACCCACCGCCGCTCAGCCCCTCCCTCCCTGTGATTGTCCTGTGCCACTCACCCCTCCTTCTCCCTCCCATGTTGCTTACCCCTCCGTCTCCCTCTCATGCCACTCTTCCCCTCCATCTCCCTCACGTGCCACTCCCCCCTCCATCTCCCTCTCATGCCACTCACCCCTCCGTCTCCCTCACGTGCCACTCACCCCTCCCTCTCATGCCGCTCACCCCTCCGTCTCCCTCACGTGCCACTCACGCCTCCGTCTCCCTCTCATGCCACTCACCCCTCCATCTTCCTCCCGTGCCACTCACCCCTCCATCTCCCTCTCATGCCGCTCACCCCTCCGTCTCCCTCCCGTGCCACTCACCCCTCCGTCTCATTCACGTGCCACTCACCCTTCCATCTCCCTCTCATGCCGCTCACCCCTCCGTCTCCCTCCCGTGCCACTCACCCCTCATTCACGTGCCACTCACCCCTCCATCTGCCTCCTGTGCCGGTCACCCCTCCATCTCCCTCCTGTGCCGCTCACCCCTCCGTCTGCGGGGAAACATGGCACACAGTAAGACTGGGTTCACACTACGTATATTTCAGTCAGTATTGTGGTCCTCATATTGCAACCAAAACCAGGAGTGGATTAAAAACACAGAAAGGATCTGTTCACACAATGATGAAATTGAGTGGATGGCCGCCATATAACAGTAAATAACTGCCATTATTTCAATACAACAGCCGTTGTTTTAAAATAGCAAATATTTGCCATTAAATGGCGGCCATCCACTCAATTTCAACATTGTGTGAACAGATCCTTTCTGTGTTTTCAATCCACTTCTGGTTTTGGTTGCAATATGAGGACCACAATACTGACTGAAATATACGTAATGTGAACCCAGCCTAAAGCAGCATTGATATATAGTAAAGTTACCTTACTGGTTTAAATCCCTGTTCTTTCTATGCTTAGGAGTCCAGTTGGTAGCTTTCCTTCCATGAGCATGAATACAAAAATGGCTGTCAATCACTGCATACAGTACAACCACCCAATGGACCCCTAAGCTTACAAAGGACAAGGATTCCAGTTAATACGTTACAAGTTATAAACAACCAATAAGTAACAAAACTACAGGATCTGCTCATCTCCCCCCTGTTACATGCTGCTAGCAGACTGAACTACCTGTACAAAATAATAATAGTTACGCTTTCAGAGGAAATACACCATCAGGGTCACTTATAGTAGCCATAAACGTAGTTTTAACATGCAGTTCTCTTGCTCCTGTGACACAACAACTATTGACTTTCTATCACAGCATAGCAATGTTCACACAGTGTATTTTGATGCTCAAAATTACATCTGTATTTAGGAGTAATATCAGCCTAAAATTTTTTATGTTTTTTTTTTCTTTTTTGCTTTTCAGGGATTTTTTCTTCTTCTTTTTTGCCATTTAATGGATGTTGTACAGGTATTTTTCACATATTATGAAAATTCTTTCTCTGCTTGCAATTTTTATGTAATTTGCAAAAAATGATATAAACTTTGTAGCACTTTACTATCAAAGAAGAAGAAAATCCAAATCACTGGAGATCTCTAATGTATGTGTCTTTTATTTAAAGTGAAAATGCAGGCTGATAGGGGCGCGCGGGCAGTGTCCCTGGTTACTTGCGCTGCATCACTCCCCGGCCACGGCACTCAGCTGTATTTTGTACATTAGTCATGCTGACTGGCAGGTGCCACTGCAAGTAAGCTCTGGGTTTTGCAGGGGGCTGGAGTCCCTGCCCCAGTCAGTACCTGGGGCTGGGACTTTAGCTTTCATAAGTATGTTCTCCTAGCATACACTCATTGCCTGCTATAAAGCCTTCTTGTGGAGTGCCTATGCTACCTATCTGTATCTGTTTTTGCAAATTTGGTGTATCTGATCCTTGGCTTAGTTTCTCTGACTTCTCCTTAGCCTTTTGACTTTGCACTTGCTTGCTGGCCCTCCTTATATTGTGTTTAGTTTTTTTCTATCCTTGTCTTGTGTGTGTTCATAGTATCCAGTGTAGCCTGCAGTCTTTAGGTTGAGGCCGGCCTACTAAGCAGTCGGGTTCCCCAAAAGGCAGGGACAGACTGGTGGGTTGAGCACCAGGGCTTCACTCTGTCTTTGTATCTGCTCAGTCATTACAGCAAAATTCAACAATGTTTTGGCCACATCTGGACTTTATCAACCCACAACAACATATACAATCCATGGAGGATTGACTCCTCTTTAACTCCTCCTTCATTAATGACCATATTGCCAGGCAACTATTAACAGCAAAATCAAAAAGTTATAAATTCAGAGTTTACACACAGTGTTCTTCCTGTAGGTAGAGATTAGCCCCTACAGGAGTGTCATGTTTAAATAATGGGTTAAGCATGGGTTGCTTGCTGTGCAAAGACCAGCCTCAGACAACAGTCAAGTGTCAGAATACCACCATTCAGATGGCATACCATTACATCATCATGCATTCAATGTCCATTGCCTGCATGTGACCCCCACACACACACACACACCCCACCCCCGGATTACATCAGAGTCTCACCTATTAGTCACATCCACTAATACCAAAGTGGAAGGAATTACCCGTAATGTGTCATGTCAATATACCAACCCTTGCCTGCAGTGTCCAGGCAGAACACTGTATGCTGGAGATATACCAGCAATCATAACATGTTGTGTTATAGAAGTCAATCATATGTTACAGCTAACACAACAGCACACAGTAATCCACATAATTAAAATAAGCCTTCAGTAATTACAACTATAGAAAGCCGCATTAGACACAGGGCATGAGGGGTAAGTATAGCTCTAAACTCACACCTTCTCAGACTGCTACCTGTGTTTTTAAGATGGGGGGAAGGAAACCCATAATTTAAAAATACTACATACCAGTGAGTGGTTGCACCCTGCATCCCTACAACCAAAATCATTGCTTGACTCCAATACAATGTTACCTAAAATACAGGTATAATGTTATTTTTAACATACTGTTGCATCAACTATATTTCTCAAAGGGTAACAAATTATATTGTATATTCTATGTGCTATGTGTATGTGTCTAGAGTCTTTTCATCCAGGACAATTCCTTTTTCTTCAACTATGTCACCTGATCACCACGTCACTGAAGTGGTAAAACACCATGAACAACCTAATAAATGGTTACATTGGGGGGGGGGGATTTATGAAGACCGGCGTACAAGTACACCAGTCTTATATTAGGCCCGCCCCCTTTTCCCAGCAGCCTGGTAACCTGTGCCCAGCGTACTAAATCTACACCTGCTTCCAGCTAGTGTAGACTTGGATCATAATATATGCCAGGCGTAAATCATGATAAATGAGGTGCGGGAGGAGGCCACGCCTCCTCCCCACCTTGTCACCCCCCCCCCAAGCTCTCCCATCCCAGCTGTGGATACAGTGTACCTCGATTTTGCAAAAGCATTTGACACAGTCCCCCATGAACGTCTGACGTGTAAGTTAAGATCTATGAATTTGGAAAGTTTAGTCTGTAACTGGATTAAAAACTGGCTTTATAATCGTACCCAGAGAGTGGTGGTCAATGATTCCGACTCCGAATGGCTCCGGTAATAAGAGGTGTACCCCAAGGGTCAGTACTGGGCCCCCTTCTGTTTAACTTGTTTATTAATGATATTGAGAATGGAATTAACAGCAACTTTTCTATCTTTGTAAATGACACCAAGCTTGGTAGTACAGTACAGTCTATGGAAGATGTGCAGTTACAAGCAGACTTAGACAAATTGGGGCAGATTTATTAAACATGGTGTAAAGTGAAACCGACTCCGTTGCCCCTAGCAACCAATCAGATTCCACCTTTCATTTTCCAAAGAGGCTGCGAGGAATGAAAAGTGGAATATGATTGGTTGCTTGGGGCAACTGAGACAGTTTCACTTTACACCATGTTTGATAAATCTCCCCTATTGAGTGTTTGGGCATCTACTTGGCAAATGAGGTTCAATGTGGATAAATGTAAAGTTATGCACCTGGGTACAAATAACCCACATGCATCATATGTCCTGGGGGAGTTACTCTGGGAGAGTCACTGATAGAGAAGGATCTGGGTGTACTTGTAGATAATAGACTACAGAACAGTACACAATGTCAGTCAGCTGCTTCTAAGGCCAGCAGGATATTGTCATGCATTAAAACAGGCATGGACTCTCGGGACAGGGATATAATATTACCGCTTTATAAAGCTTTGGTGCGGCCTCATCTGGAGTATGCTGTCCAGTTTTGGAACCGGATTCATAAAAAGGATGTTCTAGAGCTGGAGAGGGTACAAAGACGGGCAACTAAACTAATAAGGGGAATGGAGCATCTTAGTTATGAGGAGAGATTAAAAGAATTAAAGGGGTAGTTCAGCGGTAAACAATTATTCACAGAATAACACACATTACAAAGTTATACAACTTTGTAATGTATGTTATGTCTGTGAATGGCCCCCTTCCCCGTGTCTCACCACCCCCACCCGTGTACCCGGAAGTGTGGTGCGCTATACATACCTGTACATACCTATAACTGTGCTTAGCCAATCGCGGCTGAGCATCTGATGACGCTGAAGAGGGCGGCCTGCACTCAGGACGCACGGAGGGATTCGGCCCGGCCGTCCGAAGACAACATCGCTGACTGAAGATCGGACACGAGTCGGCACGTGACAGGTATGTATAGCGCACCACACTTCCGGGTACACGGGTGGGGGTGGTGGGACACGGGGAAGGGGGCCATTCACAGACATAACATACATTACAAAGTTATATAACTTTGTAATGTGTGTTATTCTGTGAATAATTGTTTACCCCCACACTACCCCTTTAAATTTGTTTATTCTGGAGAAGAGACGTTTAGAGTCTGTTCACACGTACAGATTTGCTGCGTATTTATCGATGTGAGTTTCTCGCACATAAATCCACAGTGATACTTATTGCTATCAAGTCAATGTATGTGTATTCTCGCTGCGTGTTTGGTGCGATTTTTACATGCGAGTTTTGATTTTGACATGATTTTCACAGGCAAGTTCCACACCACAAAAAAACGCAGCTACTTTCATGCGAGTTAGATGCGAGTTCTGTGCGTGTGAACAAACCCTCAAGGGGAGATATGATTGATTTATTTAAATATATAAATGGCCCCTACAAGAAATATGGGGAAAAGATGTTCCAGGTAAACCCCCCTCAAAAGACAAGGGGGCCCTGCCTCCGCCTGGAGAAAAAAAGGTTCCAGGTGACAAGCCTTATTTACAATGAGAACAGTAAATCTGTCAACAGTCTACTCCAGGATCTGGTCTCAGCAAAAACAGTGGAGGCACAACAGGCTTAGGGTACTATTACACGGAACAATAATCGGCCGAACCGGCCCTATCCGGCCAATTATCGTTCCGGGTAATAAACACAACGATCAGCCGATGACAACGATCATCGGCTGATCGTTGATATAGGTTTGGACCTATAATTGTCGGGCACTGACCGCGCATCGCTACATGTAATAGCGGTGCACGGCCAGCGGCTGACGATATGCAAAGTGCATACATTACCTATGCATGGTCCAGGGCTCCTCCTGCGCTCTGCTTCTCCCCTGGTCTTGCGCTCTGCAGCTTTAGGCTATGTTCACACTACGTATATTTAAGGCTGTATGTTTGAGGCTGTATAGCAACCAAAACAAGGAGTGGATTGAAAACACAGAAAGGATCTGTTCACATAATGTTGTAATTGAGTGGATGGCCGCCATTTAATGGCAAATATTTGCTGTTATTTTAAAACAACGGCTGTTATATTGAAATAATGGAAGTTATTTACCGTTATATGGCGGCCATCCACTCAATTACAACATTATGTGAACAGAGCCTTTCTGTGTTTTCAATCCACTCCTGCTTTTGGTTGCTATGAGGACCTGACATGAGGACCAAATACAGCCTCAAATATACATAGTGTGAACCCAGCCTAAGAGCGGCATGTCTTAGCTGACAGGCCGCTCAGCCAATCACTGGTCGTGACCGCAGCGGCCAGTGATTGGCTGAGCAGCCTGTCAGCTAAGAAAGGCCGCTCTGAAGCTGCAGTGCATGGAACCAGGGAAGAAGCAGACTGCAAGAGGAGCCCTGGACCATGCATAGGTAATGTATGCAGTTTAAGCAAGGGCTGCAAGGACATCAGTAGCAATGTCCATGCAGCCCTTGTTAAACGATTAACAGATCATTAAATAGGCCAGGTAAACGAGGGGCGATCTAGCAGATTGGCACTCGTTTACAGTTATTATCGGACCCCCATCAGCCCGTGTAATAGTACCCTTAGACAGGTTCTTATAAAAATATAACATAGAATAATAAATAATAAATATAGAACCTACAAAGACTAAATTATCTCATTTTATATTTTTCTTCTAAGCCAGACGTGTATATTGTTTTTTTTTCTTTCTAGGTCTTTCTATGATTTAATTACCACTGAAAAAAGTTTGTTACATCATCAGCGTGGTCCAAGGAGATGAGTAAGGGCCTGCAAAATCATCTCTGCAGGCCGGGCATGGTCACTGAATGTACTGGCTTTCTATTTTCCTGTTTGGAAACAGCAGCAAAAAAAAGAATATTTTCTCCCTCCCCCTTCCTGTCAGGACAAGAAAGGGAAATAATGTGTTTAGTAGAAAAAAGTCAAACAGTTAGCTGGCCGTACAGTTTCAAGGCCTCAGTTGAAAGAATTGCATTGGTCAGGAGAAGCGATGAGAATTATACACGTAATTCTCTCTGCTGTTGTCTGAATATTGCAGATGGATTATGCAATATAGTACTACTGTTCTACTTATGGTACATCAGAATCTATGTCATGTTTTATAGGTCCCTTTCACTTTATTATGAACAGTTTAATTTTTTATTACAGATTTTAGATAGTTTTGGTAACCCCCAAAAGGTAGATGGATAGAACAACATGCTGCAAATAATACGCTCCTCTTTTTATTCAGTGTTATAGTTTAGTCATGTAAAGACAGAGTAAGCAAATTATTACCTCAGAAAACCATGCCACCTTGTCGTTTCACGCACAACATTTTTTTGCTGTTTTTCACAATTTTAAAGATAGAAGGAAAAAGGTTAAAGATAGAAATGGATTAGAATGAGGTATATAAAGGAAGGACTTATGCTGGGTTTACACGGAGCGATAATTCGTCCAATCGTACGATTAACGATTTCTAAGTAACAATTTTTCTTTTATAACGATCAGCGTTTAGATGGAATGATATATCGTACAGAAAATTAGTTTTCCGATCGTTTTGCGATCGCTTACGCCTATCTCGCACATAGGTAAAATCAGTGAATGACTGTTTACACGGAACGATCGGCGGATTTTTTGCAAACGACGAACAACAATTTAAGAACAAGTTAAAAGATCAAAATGAACGATTTCTCGCTCGTCGTTCGATCGTTCGCTGCGTTTACACGTACGATTATCGTTCGAATTCGATCGTTATCGTGCAAATTCGCACGATAATCGTTCTGTGTAAACCCAGCATTACACATCTTCCTTCTGGCTCCATATCTAGCTTTGGCATAAGGCTGAGTTCACACAGCATTTTTGCAATTCGTTTAACGTATACGTGTTATGGAAAAACTGATGCAATTGTGTGTCATCCGTTTGGGTCCGTTTTTCCATTGACTTCCATTTAAAAAAAACGTATCGAAACGAATGTCGGCTGATCGCTGTGTTCTATTACACAGGAGATTATCAATTACGGACAATAATTGTTCTGTGTAATAGGGCCTTTAGGAAAGTCCTTATGATCTATACCAGTGTTTACAAAATGCATAATGGTACAGGCATATAGGCTGTAAGAGGTCAGTCAATGTGGCATCCCCTGCCATTGTGCATGTCCAATGCCCCTGATGAGGCTGTGTTGATGACAAAACATGGTGGGGAGGGGTACATGTTCTGTTTTTTTTTTTTTTTTTCATTTCTTTTTTTACCTTCTATTTGTCTGCATTAATAAAAAGCAGTTGTCATACAGTATTCAGATTACCTTGATGCTGATTGTGACACTATGCTGACCACCTTGTTTTTCTGCTTTCACTTTGGAATCCCTCCATTATATTTTAAATGTTGTTGTTTTTTTTGTTTGTTTTTTCATCTCTTTTTTTATCTTCTATTTGCCTGCATTGATAAAAGCAGTTGCCATACAGTATTTAGATTACCTTGATGCTGATTGTGACACTATGCTGACCACCTTGTTTTTCTGCTTTCACTTTAGGATCCTTGCATTATATTTTAATTGTTTGATGTTAAAAAATTAAGATTTTACAACTAGAGATGAGTGAATTAACAGTAAAAACTAAGCAAATTGATTCATTAGCTCAGCAATCTGCTTATCAGCCGGCTGCCTTTGAAGTCTGTGCTTCTCCCTGGTGGGCTGAAAAAGCTGCATTCAGTCCTGGGAAGCTTCTCACAGTTGCACAGGGCTGGATCCTGCTTTTCCTGGGGGCAGCACAGTATGGACCTCAAAGGCAGCCAGCTGATAAGCAGATTGCTGAGCTAATGAAGCAATTTGCTTAGTTTTTTCACTTATGCTACGTTTACACGGAACGTTAATTCGCCCGATCGTACGATTAACGATGTCGGAGTAATGTTTTTTTTCATAACGATCAGCGTTTAGACGGTACGATATATCGTACGGAAATTCGTTTTGCAATCGCTTAAAGCCTATCTCACACATTGGTTAAATCGGCGAACAACTGTTCACACGGAACAATCTGCGAATTTTTTGCGAACGATCAATGACGATTTGAGAACTTGTTGACAGATCAAAATGAACGATTTCTTGCTCGTCGTTTGATCGTTCGCTGCGTTTACACGTACGATTAGCGTTCGAATTTGATAGTTATCGTGCAAATTCGCACGATAATCGTTCCGTGTAAACGCAGCATTAATGCGCTCATCTCTATTTCCTACTTATCAGATAAGGGCTGGGTCTTAATTGGGTCTTGGGCCCTGTAGGAAACCACCAACCTTCTCACACATATCAGTTTGACTTGATGCATGCCAAGAGTTTAGTAAGTAAAGAGTAAAGAGTAATGTACCGAAAACCCAAAAATGTGTGAAATTGTGTAAGAATCAAAAATATTAAAATTAATTTTGGGGATGGTTCGGACCATCCCTAGTTCCTGACATGAACAGAGGTAGCAGCAGAGAGCACCGTGTCAGACTGGAGAGAATACATCACTTTCTGCGGAACAAACAGCAGCTGATAAATATGGGAATACTTGAGATTTTTAAATAGAAGTAAATGACAAATCTATATAACTTTCTGACACCAGTTGATTTGAAAGAAAAACATTTTCACTGGATAAGCCCTTTAATTAGATTGTTACTGTGTAATGTCTGGTTTTGCCTGCAGTACTTGCTCTTTATTATAAAGTGCTGTGAAATATGTTAGCTCTATCAATAAGGATTATTCTTACTCTCTTAACTTGCTTCATTTTACAGCTGTGGTCTCTCCTTTCCATCGGACTGGCTATTTACCAAATGCAGGATAAAAAAAGTCACTGTCACCATTTGGTGACCAAATCTATAGCTCCTGATGCTTGGGCATTGACTGAGGCAGCTGAGCCCTCCTCCTAGCTGTGGCTGGGCTGTCTCCAGTAGCCAGAGATGAACAGATACAAGCTGTTTAATAGGCCTGCTTCTGGGGACAGTGAAATAGGGAAGAAGAAATAGAAACAGGATGGGGGAGGTGTTTCTTGCTGTGCATGTGCTGCTTAGCCGATGTAACAGATTTTAGCCATCAGTTGCTACTGAACTATTATGCACTATGTGAAGACATAACTAGGAGGTAAAAACTTTATTGGTGCCGAACAATTGCAAAGATGTTTCAAAAAACTTTTACTACTATACAGAAAATTCCAGTCCTCTATTTGGTTCCATTCAAGATTTTTACTATTATCTGAAATCTGAGCAGGAGAGATGATCTACTGTGAGACAGCGTATAAGGCTAGTTTTGTTAGGTTCGCACCACTTAAAGGGGTTATCCAGCGCTACAAAAACATGGCCTTTTTTCCCCCTACTGTTGTCTCCAGTTTAGGTGCAGTTTGCAATTAAGCTCCATTTACTTCAATGGAACTAAGGGCCCTATAAGGGTGCGTTTACACAGAAAGATTTATCTGACAGATTTTGAATGCCAAAGACAGGAATGGATTTGAAAAGAGGAGAAATAACAGTCTTCCCTTTATGACCTGATCCCTGTTTCTAGTCTGTTCCTGGTTTTGGCTTCAAAGATCTGTCAGATAAATCTGTCTGTGTAAATGCACCATAACACTGAACGATTATTGTTTGCATAATCGTTAACAATTAACAATCTCAAACGACCGCTATTGCGAAAGACCTGAAAATGTTCACTCATTTCCATGGAACGATAATCGTTACTTATGATCGAATTTGCGATAGTTTTTTCTTCGCTATTTCTTTGCTATTGCGTTCGTATCTACTGCGAACGACCGAACGACGTCTTATTCAATTCGAACGTTTTGCGAACGAGCAACGATAAAAATAGGTCCAGGTCTTATAAAGCGATCAACGATTTCTCGTTCGGTCGTTAATCGTTAACTGCATTTCAACCGAACGATTATCGTCTAGATTCGAACGATTTAACGATAATCTGAACGATAATCGTCCGGTGGAATAGGGCCCTAAGTTTCAAAACCCCACCCAAACTGCATACAACAGTAGGGGGAAAGTGGCAATGTTTTTGTAGCGCTGGATAACCCCTTTAAAACTTATTCCCACATTCAGTGTTTCACTGACGACACGGATGTTGAAAGCCTGTAGTGGATACCCCCACCCCCGCACTGCAGGTTCTCCAATATGATGCTGGGAGTGAGGAAAATGTATGAATATGCTCTGTGCTGTACTGAAACATATTGTAGATGCCGTGCAGGGGGATGGGGGGGGGGATCTACTACAGGCTCCACATCCGTGTCATCCATAAAACATGAAACGCGGAATAAGGCCTTAGTTTTGCATTACATTCATTTAGGGTATAAACCCACACACCGTATATGCAGCGTATTTACTGCTGCGATACGCAGCAAACTCGCAGCAGATTAGATCTAAATAACTGAACACAGCATCAAATCTGTACCAACAAATCTGCTGCATATTTGTTGCATATCTGCTGCATATATACGGTGTGTGGGTTTATACCCTAAGACATTTTTTGTGTTCATACAAAGTTTTTTTTATCAGCCCTTATTTACGACCGCAATTATCAAAATACGGCTGTATTTTTGCCTTAATATGACGGCTTTCGACAAAAAACAGACAAAAAAGAAAATGTTGTGTAAACAAAGTGAATAGTTCGCCGAATATTCGATAAATATTCGATAAGCGTTCAAATCCCCCAGCTTCCGGTTTTTACCTCCAAGTGGTCGAATAGATGTTTTTCAATAATCAAATACTTGTTCCCATAGACTTTAATGGGATCGAATATTTGGGAGATATTCGTACGAATATCGAATATTCAAATATTTCACTATTCGCTCATCACTACAAATCAATCAATTTTAAGCATAAAGTTAAATTAAAAAGTCTATTTGACCATGCTTTTCAATATTGCTAAATAAATTTATATCAACTTGTACTGACCAGAGATATTTTAAGTAGACACAGTTTGATAAGGAGAAGTGTTACTCACATCTTATTTCTGTGCCGGGTCCCTACTGGTGGCTGTAAGCAGCATGGGCTCTCCTACTTTAGGGGAAAAGTTAATTTTTCCCTGAATACCCCTTTAGGGTACGTTCACACGTACCGGATCCGCAGCGGATCCCTGCCCAGTAAACCCTATGAGTAGACAAACTCGCAGCAGGATGCACATCCCGCTGCAAGTTTGTCCGCAGCCCGCCCTGTTAACCCCCCAGCCGATGGAGCGTATACTTCACCTGGTCCCAGCTCCAGCTTGCTTTGGGGCTCCCGGTGTCTTCACGTCCCGCTCAGCCAATCAGTGTGCTGCGGCGGGGCAGCGCACGGATTGGCCAAGCGGGACGTGCCGAGAACCCCTGAATCAAGCCAGAGCGGGGACCAGGTGAAGTATACGCTCGGGGGAGTTAACGGGCGGGCTGCGGACATACTCACAGCGGGATGTGCATCCTGCTGGATTTTGTCTGCCCATAAGAGTTTACTGGGCAGAAATCCGCTGCGGATCCGGTAGGTTTGAACGTGAGCACAATGTTTCAAAACGCTACATGGTATATGGTAAATATGACATTATCTATCCTGTACTATAAACACCATGCTGCCATAGTTAAAAGTGTGGGGGGGATGGGCAAGCTTAGAGGACAGCCCAGGGCCTATGGGAGCGTTTATCCACCCCTGAAAACAACAGCCGTAGTTTCATGTTCATGATCATTAATTCCACCCGTTGTTTTACAAGGGCCGTTATTAGTGCTAATCAGTACATAGTGGGAACATAGCATAGGGGTGCTTCATACATACCTTTTCATGCAGATTTTAATGCTGTTTTAAACCCATTGCCAGAGGTGGATCATAAAGAAATGAAAGATTTATAGGAAATAATCTTTTTTATATTGTATATTGCAATTCATTAAAATCCTTGGTTGCAAACACCACTCCACATCAAGTCCACGACAAAATCTGTGTAACGTGTGCATTGTGCACTGGCTGTGGTGTGAGAAAATCAGAGTCTGAAAAATACACCATATCTCAATCTCATATAAATCTTCTCCTTAATATATGTGCAGTGGATAAATTAAAATGCAGAATCCCAACTGACCTTTAAATTCAGTGGGATCTCTTGGGAATCAGTATGGATAAGTTAGTGTCTATTCTTGAACGGACCATCCAACTCCTGCGACGGAAGTGTGAACCTAACCTAAGATGCTTTAAGCAGTAAAACAAATATTCCCTTGGGGCAAGGGTAGGGTCTGCTGCCTTCTCCAGTTTTACTCTACCCCCTCTGAAAACTATTACCAACAAATAAACAAATACAAAGAAATTCACAGTGGGTCCCAAATGTTATCACTTCCTCCTTCCGTCTGGACTGAAAGTTTGGTTAGTAAATATGAACCGCCATTTTTTTTTAATGTATAGTGAACAACACATGGTGTCCATGCCAGATCTGTCACCTGCCAGACATCACTTCTGTTGCTGAGCACTGGCCTGAGCCTATTGTGGCTGCCTTTAAAGGGGTTATCCAGTGCTACAAAAACATGGACACTTTTCCCTCTACTGTTGTCTCCAGTTCAGGTGTGGTTTGCAATTAAGCTCCATTTACTTCAATAGAACTGAATTTCGAAACCCCACCCAATCTGGAAACAACAGTAGGGGGAAAGTGGCCATGTTTTTGTAGCGCTGGATAACCCCTTTAAGCAAGCCACAGATAAAAAAAAAATTCTATTAGTTACCATATGAATAGTTACAATGAGGAACTTCTTCAATGCTTGTTCAAAAACTTTATATTTGCTCCAAATGCATCCTGTATGGGTTGTTTTACAACTACGCAAACATCTGTAGACAACAAGGAACCACCACTGTATCCTTGAAGGGGTTAAGCATTAAACTTCTGTTGGAAATGCATTGCCTTTTTCCGGGCGTGGCTGAAGTAATCTCCAGGTCTGCCTGTAAAACAATGTACTTGCAGGGATCCCAGTAACATAAGCTATCAAAAACAAAAAAAGAAGATCTCGGAACACAATAGTGTGTACGTTTTCTAAACTCAATCATAATAGAAAGTATTATACGTAGAGTATCAGTATCTGCAAGCTGAAAACAAAGGTTGTTTTCATCATGAAGTTGTCAGGTTTTATCTCATTGCATTCTGTATTTGTGAACTTTTGCTTATCAGTCATGAAAAGATGTGTTTGAACCAGTCTGACGGCTTTTTCAGTAAGCTGCATACTGGAGGGACCTTGACTAAACATTTTTCAGAACAGTATCATCGTGAGGAACTGAAGGGAAGGGAGAGCCGCTGACAGCTTGAGAACCAGTTGTTTTCCTTGCTCTTGCTGGACATGCATCAGGCTATTGCTGGATGATGCCCTGTGACATGACTTTTCCTATTCACTTCTCATTAAGTACAAGTCAAGCATGTAAAGGTTGCCCAACTTGATAGGTGCAAAAGTCGCATCTGAAGCCTTTACCTTGTAACTCAATTTTAATAATAAAATTGATACTTTGGTTTGTATTTTAAACAATTGTGGCATTAATTCTTAAATAGTAATCCTATCAGTTAGACCAATAGGTCCTTTTTCAGTCCGATATATTTGCTTGCCGTGATTTTACAAGGCACAACTAATCGAGTTGCTGGGCCCGACAAACAATTGTTTTGGCCACACATTGGCAGCATTGATATCGGCTACACATCTCCTGTTTGAGTGGAAACACACATTAGCAATAAAAGGATTTAATGTCACAGAGCCATAAAAGGGCTATAGTTAAGCATCCATATTAAAGGGGTTATCCAGCACTACAAAAGCATGGCCACTTTTTTCCCTCTCTTGTCTCCAGATTGGGTGGGGTTTAGGACTCAGTTTTATTAAAGTAAATGGAGCTTAATTGCAAACCATCCCTGAACTGGAGACAAGAGAGGGGGAAAAGTGGCCATGTTTTTGTAGCACTGGATAACCCCTTTAAGAGATTTTCTAGGCTTACAAAACATGGCCGCTTTCTTCTAGAAACAGAACCACTTGTGTCCTCAGTTTGAGTGTGGTTTTGCAGCTCAGTTCCATTGTAGAGAATGGAGTTGAATTGTAATAACACACACAACCTGAGGACTGGTGGTGCTATTTTTGCAAGAAAGAATTGTTGTTCTTTTTCCAAACCTGGGTTACACCTTTAAAAGGGTTATCCAGCGCTACAAAAACATGGCCACTTTTCCCCCTTTCTTGTCTCCAGTTCAGGTATGGTTTGCAATTAAACTCCATTTACTTCAATGGAACTGAGTTTGTAACCCCACCCAATCTGGAGGCAAGAGAGGGGGAAAAGTGGCCATGTTTTTGTAGCACTGGATAACCCTTTTAACTTTATAATGGTTCTATGGTGACCTAAGTTTATTTCAGTAGAATTGCAGGGGAGCTACATTTTTATTGCTCTAGATGTGAGTATGTGTGACTATATTTGTTATTACATCTTGTGTTCAAGATCTAATAACAGTTCACAATTATTGTCAGATGAAGCGTTAAGTTATAATAAAGGGGTTAAGTTGCAGTGCCAGAACAACACATTTGAAATGCAATATACATTTTAAAAAAGTTACGTTGCAATACAGGAAAAACAACTGAGGTTGCAAGGGGAAAGCTGACCCGAGCAGGAACAGGAGCCTGTAGCAGTAACAGCAGAGCTGATGGTACAACAGGAACATCAAACTTTAGCTTACAGAGGGAACAGCAATGCCGAGGAAACAACAAATCACTAGATGGAGCAAACACATGGCTGAGACAAAGCTAGAACAAACAAAACTTTCTGTAGCATGGTGCTCAAAGCTATAAAACTTAGGATATTTTAACCAAGATTTTAAATTAGTGCATTAAAAAGGTCACGTAAGTTCAGGGCCGGCCCTAAGGTAATTGGCGCCCTGTGCGAAACTTTTTTTGGCGCCCCCCCCCCCCCCCCACGGGGTCTGCTGAGACCCCCTCAAGGTGTTATAAAGCTCCTACTCCTCCAGACAATATCGAGCACCCATCACCTGACCCTCCCAAATATTACCGCCACACCACAACCACTACCATCACTATCATATTGTTACTGACCAAATCAGTATACTAAATCCAATAAAAAACAGTACCAGATTACAAGTAACAAATATTACTACCGCATACTGAATAATACCACCGCATACTGACTACTACCACTGCATACTGACTAATACCACCACATACTAACTAACACCACCACATACTGACATACACCGCAGCTGCTACTGACTAACACCACCACTGATACTGAATAACACCACCACATACTGACTAATACCACTGCTGCTACTGAATAACACCACCACATACTGACTTAAACCACCGCTACTACTGAACAAAATCCTCTGTCCACAGATCACTATAGAGGTAGAGCCACCCTACACAGGTTCTATACACCATATACATTACAGTGAAGTTATATCCCGTGACTCACAGGAGACGTCTTCTCTGATCGGAGTTTCATCTTCATCTTCATCTTTCATCTTCTTCTCCATCTGCCCTGGGCCATCATGAGAACTTCTTCGAACCACAAATCCACAGAATCTGCCAGACAGACATATTAGACTCCTCACTCTGGCATCATCCTCATCTCTATACTAACTGCACATCTGTATTGGCCCCTTTACACCCTCATTTAATGGGTAGGCTGACTCTATGTGACCCTCTTATAGTATATGCCCCCCCTGTGTAGCCTCCTTACAGATGGCCCCTTTTTTAGACTTCCCTATATATGGCCCTATGGGGATCTCCTTAAGATCCACCCTCTGTGTAGTCCCCATATGGTATATGGCCCCCCTCTCTGTAGCCCTCCCTTATAAATGGCCCCCTTTTTGTAGTCTCCCTTACAGATGCCCCCTGTGTTGTCCCCTCCGCCCCTCTTACAGATTCCCCCCATGTTGTCCCCTTTGCCCCTCTTACAGATGGCCCCTCTGTGTTGTACCCCTTATAAATGGCCCCCGTGTTGTCCATCCCCTTATAGATGGCCCCCGTATTGTCACCCTTATAGATGGCCCCCCTGTGTTGTCCATTCCCCTTACAGATGGCCCCCTTATGTTGTATCTTCTTATAGATTGCCCCCTTATAGATCGCCCCCTTGTTGTCCCCCTTATAGATAGCCCCCTTATGTTGTCCCCCCTTATAGCTTGCCCCCTTATGTTGTCCCCCTCTTATAGATTGCCCCCTTATGTTGTCTTCCCTTATATATTGCCCCCTTATGTTGTCTCCCCCCCTACAGATTGCCCCCTTATGTTGTCTCCCCCCTTATAGATGCCTCCCCTATTGATTGCCCCCTTATGTTGTCTCCCCCCTTTAACCCCTTAAGGTCAAAGCCTATTTTCGTTTTTGCGCTTTTGCTTATTCCATTTTAAGTTTAAAAGTCCATAGCGCTTGCATTTTTTTACCTAGAGACGTATATGAGCGCTTATTTTTTGCGAAACCAATTGTACTTTGCAATGACAGGCATTATTTTTCCATAACATATGCTGCGAAACCGGAAAAAAATCATTTGCGCTGTCAAATTGAAAAAAAAACTAATTTGTTTTGATTTCGGGGAGTTTTGCATTTACGCCGTCCGTCCTATGGTAAAACTGACTTGTTATGCATGTTCCTCAAGTCGTTACGATTACTATGATATATAACATGTATAACTTATATTGTATCGGATGGCCTGTAAAAAATTCAAACCATTGTTAACAAATATACGTTCCTTAAAATCGCTCCATTCCCAGGCTTATAGCGCTTTTATCCTTTAGTCTATGGGGCTGTGTGAGGTGTCAGTTTTTGCGCCATGATGTGTTCTTTCTATCGGTACCTTGATTGCGCATATACGACTTTTTGATCGTTTTTTATTACATTTTTTCTGGATTTGATGCGACCAAAAATGCGCAATTTTGCACTTTGGAATTTTTTTGCGCTGACGCCGTTTACCGTGCGAGATCAGGAATGTGATTAATTAATAGTTCGGGCGATTACGCGTGCGGCGATACTAAATATGTTTATTTATTTATTTATTAATTTATATTTATAAAATGGGAAAAGGGGGATGATTTGGACTTTTATTAGGGGAGGGGATTTTTTATTAATAAAAACACTTTTTTACTTTTTTTTTTAACTGTAACTAGAAGCCCCCCTGGGGGACTTGTATATAAACAGCACTGATCTCTCATAGAGATCAATGCTGTGTATATACACAGCAAAGATCGATTAGATCGGTCATAGATTACTATGGCCTGCTGCAGGCCATAGCAATCTATTGCCGAGCCGGGATCAGCGTCATTCCGACGCTGAGGCCCGGCACGGGCAGAAGAACGGATCTCCCCCCCGCGATCGCATCGCGGTGGGGAGATCCGTCCCACTAGACACCAGGGACGTGAGGTCTGAAGCCTCTAAGTGCAGCTGTCAGGTTTGACAGCTGCACTTAGAGGCTTAATTAGCCGGCGCGGCAACGGGACCCGCGCCGGCTAATAGAGGCACTGCCCGGCTGCACGTGTCAGCCAGGATCAGCGCCGTTCAGAGCGGGGTCCCGGCGGGACCCCGCTCTGAACACCCCGAGCGGCACCATGACGTATCAGATACGTCATGGGTCGCTAAGGGGTTAAAGATTGCCCCCTTATGTTGTCTCCCCCCTTGTAGATGCCTCCCCTATTGATTGCCCCCTTATGTTGTCTCCCCCCTTACAGACAGACTGAAATTTTTCATAAAGTACATTGCGAAACCAGAAAAAAATTCAATGTGTGGTGAAATTGAAAAAAAAAATGCAGTTCATTTATTTAGAGGGTATTTTTTTACACTATTCGCCCTGGGGTAAAACTGACTTATGTTCCTCAAGTCGTTACGATTACAACGATTTGTAATATGTATAACTTTGTATTATGTGATGGCTTGTAAAAAATTCAAACCAATATATGTTCCCCCCTGGAGTTAGGGTTATTTCCCCTGGGGGACTTCTAGTATAAGCACACTGATCTCTCATTGAGATCTATGCTGCATAGTAATACAGCATAGATCGATGAGGTAGGCACTCGATTGCTTCCGGCTGCTGCAGTCGGAAGCAACCGAATGCCGAGCCGGGATCAGCGCCATTACGGTGCAGACCCCAGCTGGGTGAAGACACGGGGATTGCTCCTCCGGGACAACGTCCCGGGGGGGGGGGGGGCGATATCCGCCACTAGACACCAGGGAATGGCTGCATCCGATTATCTAGTTAGCGGGCATGGCGATCGGACCGTGCCCGCTAATAGCTACATGCGGCACCCAGGACCGCGGCGGTTCAGAGCGTGGTCCCGCTCTGAACATTTGTTGGCGGCCCTGGACGTACAGGTACGTCCAGGGTCGCCTAAGGGTTAAAGGAAGACAGCGGATATGTTAAAGAAGAGGTCCAATGAAAATTATTAAAGTATTGTATTGGCCCCCAAAGTTATACAAATCACCAATATACACTTATTACGGGAAATGCTTATAAAGCGCTTTTTTTCCCTGCACTTACTACTGCATCAAGGCTTCACTTCCTGGATAAAATGGTGATGTCACGACTTGACGCCCAGAGCTGTGCAGGCTGTGGCTGCTGGAGACGATGATGGCAGAGGGACACTGAGGGACACAGGGCACTGGAGGGACACCGAGCATCCCTCTGCCATCATCCTCTCCAGCAGCCACAGCCCGCACAGCTCTGGGAGTCGGGTCATGACATCACAATGTTATCCAGGAAGTGAAGCCTTGATGCAGCAGTAAGTGCAGGGAAAAAAGCACTTTATAAGCATTTCCCGTAATAAGTGTATATTGGTGATTCATATAACTTTTGGGTGCCAATACAATACTTTATTAAAAAATTTAGCCAGTGGCTACATTCTCGCCAGTGGAATATAGCCACTGCTTGACTCATAATTCTGCTGCGAAACTCACAGTGTGAAATCCGCTGCAATATTGTATGTGTGAATCTACCTTATAAACATCTTTCATATGATGGAGGCACAGATCTTAAACAGTTGTGATAACAGTATCTTAGATGATGGCAGGTGGTAAACGGCAGTGTAGGAGTTAACCCAAGAAGAGTGTAGTGGTTATGTAGTGCAGTCCTGAGATATTGAAAGTGTATGTTTTAAGGTAACTGGATTTAACTCTTTGTTATCTGCCATTATCGGATAACAATAGAAAAGTGTAAATTAAACAGCTTCACTGTATGTTATGCATACCGTACAACTTGATAAGTTTATCCTTCATCAAACCACACATATTATACTGTAGTGGGACACTACATATAGGCATGGAAAACCTTGAATTTTGCCTGAGGCAAAAACTGAAATGGTGCCCACCTTCTCACCCTATCCCCTGTGGGAAATAAGTAAAGGCTTGTGTGCAGAAAATGAGCACATGTTGCAACTGCCCATTGATTAAATAATAGAGTTGAGCGAACCTCGAGCATGCTCGAGTCGATCCGAACCCGAACTTTCAGCATTTGATTAGCGGTGGCTGCTGAAGTTGGATAAAGCCCTAAGGCTATGTAGAAATCATGGATATAGTCATTGGCTGTATCCATGCTTTCCAGACAACATTAGAGCTTTATCCAAGTTCAGCAGCCACCGCTAATCAAATACTGAACGTTCGGGTTCGGATCGACTCAAACCCGGTTCGCTTATCTCTATTAAATAATACCACCAATCCTGTTACTGAATAAAAACCACTGTGCACAGACCAACATTAGCTCCATACAGTTACCAAAGTATGGGAGTCCAGTTAAATCCAGTGACACACCGATGACATCTTATCTGGTCAGAGTAATTCTCTTTACATTTCTTGTCCATCCAGCCAGGGCCGTCATAATGACTTCAGGCAAACATCTTAAAGTGTCACTGTCCTTTTGTTATAGAGAAACGTCAAAAGTCTTTATCAGTCTGAGTGTTGAGACCCATACGGTCTGGGAGACCGAGCAGGGAGAAGACCACGCAGCAGCGCGTCCTCTCCCCGCTCTGTGTGAGCATAATTAGTTGGGCTCCATAGAGCTCCATTAAAAGCCGGGAGAGGACCATGCCTTCTCCCAGCTTTACCTTCCGATCGGTACGAGTCTGAACATTCAGACCCAGACCGATTAAAAATTTTGACATGTCAAAAGTTTTGCAAAACGGCAGTGACACTTTAAAGCGAACTAATCACCTAGATTTTTGGGATAATGCTAATAGCAGCCCCTGAAAAATCTGCTAAAACGCTGCCTCGCTATGTATCCCGTGTTTTCTGGAGAAGCTTTAACTACTCAAAGTCTTTTATTCCAGGGCACAAGACATGCAGAGAGCCGGGAACTAGTCATCTGGGCGGTGACTAGTCACGGATCTCTGCCTGTCAGCTGTCTGTCACCTGTCCCCTGTCTTTGGCTTCTAACTGGATTATTTTCCTGTCAGTCATCCTGTGGAGTGTGCTGACAGGCAGAGAGTTGTGACTAGTCATAGCCTAGGTGACTAGTTCCCAGCTCTCTGCATGTCTCACGTGCCACAATAAAAGACTTCATTTGAGCAGCTAAAGCTTCTCAAGTGCCCCATACACTTTAGACTTTAGCAAGTGACAGGTTCAGCTGTCAATTTATTCCACCCATAGTGCCCCAAATGTTAATAATGCTTGCGTCTGTGTGCACACTACCCTACTGCATTAAAAGACTGTGTTTACACTGCTTTAATGGAGTCTGTTGTAGATCAACTACAAATATCTCAACTTTCTTTCAAAAAAGAGAGGCTGATACACCACAGCTGACTGCAGCAAATGGATTTACTTTAAAGGGCAAGTGTCACCTAGATTTTCTTCTGCTGATTACAATCAGATACTAAAACTTGTTCTTTTATTCTATTGTGTTTCTATTTTCTGCCTTTATTTTTGTTAATTCACTTTTTGTACATTGTTATGGGGTCTGCCCTTCTTGCCTGAGCTGTTTTTAAGCAAGGCTCATGGACACAGACGACAATAGACAAGAGTCTGTCACCTTGAGATGAATGTAAAACATTACTGAGTGTAATCTGTGACCTTTGAAGAGGTCATTCCACAGAAAGCTGCTATTGTCTTGTATTGATGCTATCTATCTATTGGTGTCACCTGTTGCTGTAAAGTGTGTATTACACGGCCTGATGTGCCAGGGGAAGTAAGCGTTGGCTTGTTAGCTCAGCGCTTACTTCACCGTCATTTCCTGCTCACTACCTGTGCTATTACATGCACAGACAGCAAGTGATGAACAGTGGGAGGAACAGTCCAAATGATCCTTAGATGGTTTGGACGGGCCATTGAAGTCAATGGTGGTCTGCTGCTGCCTTTCCTATTGCATGGAAGGATGTGAAGTAAACCATTGCTGCACAAATCGTGATCTTTCAACATGTTGAAAGACCACAATCAGTAGACATTGTGCATGTTGACTGATAATCGCCATACAGCATACAACACTTAATTATCAGCCTCGACACTAAACGATTATCGGCCTGAACAGCCGATAATCGGCCAAGTAAGGCTGATAACCGCTTAGTGTGATAGGGCCTTTATTCTGCACAGATCACTTTACAGCAGCCTCCTCTTAACAACACATATATAATATAGATATTAAAATTAGAAAAAAATTTAAAAATTCTTCACAAATATGATTA
Organism: Dendropsophus ebraccatus; assembly: GCF_027789765.1. Classification (NCBI taxonomy): domain Eukaryota; kingdom Metazoa; phylum Chordata; class Amphibia; order Anura; family Hylidae; genus Dendropsophus; species Dendropsophus ebraccatus. Next base: position 98,417,246 of record NC_091455.1, on the reverse strand, counting down.
ACATAAAAACATTATTTAAAAAATAAGTTATTTTCTAATTATACATTCCCTGTAATAGCCTGAATGTAATCAGGGGGATTTAATAGCCTGGTCTGCTGCGCTTCTGCGTCCCACTAAGTAACATATATGTACCAGAACTGGCCCAAGCATAGTCACTAGTTGACTATATTCAGGCCATTACACTGGATGAGCCTGCTGGCAGGATGTACACCCACAACTGGCTCCTTTATCCTAGTGGGAACTCTTAGGGTCCTATTCCACGGGCCGAGGAGGGCCCGATCAACGATGATCGCCGCTCGTTTACTGGGCCTATTCCACGGCCCGATGATCGTTGCAGCCCTTGCAGCATCATACATTACCTGGCTGCAGGGCTTGTCCTCCGCTCCGTCTCCTCCCCGGGTCCCCCGCGCTCTATCTTCTGAATAGCCGGTCAGCTGACAGGCCACACTCAGCCAATCACAGGCCGCGGCGGTCCCGGCCTGTGATTGGCTGAGCACTTCATCAGCTGACCGGCCATTCAGAAGATAGAGAGTGCGGGACCCGGGGATGAAGACAGCGCGGAGAAGAAGCCCTGCAGCCAGGTAATGTATGATGATGCTGCTGCTGTTTCTTCTCAAATTGTCGGTCGCCCGCCGCACACCGCTATTCAACCGTAGCGATGCGCGGTGGGGGAACAATGACTTTAGGTCTTGCACTAAATGAACGATCAGCCGATGACACGATCATCGGCTGATCGTTCTCTCTATTTCACCGAACGATAATCGGCCGAATCAGGCCAAATGGGGCCGATCCGGCCGATTATCGTTACTGTGGAATAGGGCCCTTAGCTGTTCATAGGGGGTCTATATACACAATCTGTTTCCTAGATTGTGCCTATATATAAAAGGTAAAAGGATGTGTAGTGGTGGACACTTTACTACATCACTTGCACTGGAGAGTTATTTTTTTTAAAGCAGCATAGGAGTATGGCAGTAAGTGCAAGAGGAAGAGGAAGGAATACAGCAAAGTAAATGACCTACTACAAATAGGTCACATCTCCTGTTTCCATATCTTTGAAAGAGAAGGGTTAACTGGGATGGGAGAGGATGTTTCTTTAAGACCTCAATGTTGTAAAAAGTTATAAACTGTGCTCTGCAACCCATGACCCTCCATCCCCACCTCCGCTGCATCCCCCCCTTTACCCCTCCCCCCCCTCCTCACACACACACACACACACACACACCTTCTATCAGAGAATATATGACCCATGAAATGCACTCACACACTATCCACTATGGGCACTCAGAGTATTCGACAGGCAGTCAGGTGACCTTCCTTACTTTTTCAGTGCCAGTGCAGGAGCTATGTCTGCATGCAAGGGCTGTGCTGATCCAACAAAAGCCCTCTGTTTTGATTCCTTACTTTCCCTGGCAGTAAGCAGAGCAGAGAGCTCTCTCACCATCACCTGTGCAGCCTGAGTGCTACAGGTACAGTGTGTATTCTGACTCCTCTCCTCCAGAATCTCATCAATATGCATAGTATGCTAGGGGAAAAGCCAGACATAAGAGCTTTAAAGTGAATGTATCTCAAGGTATATCACATTGTGTTTTTTACATGAATAGATCGAAGTTGGTGCGGTGATGACGGTGCCGCAGTCCTTTGAACCGGTCTATTCCCGGGCACCAGCCAGGCATGAAGCATCGGAGGCGACCCGCCAGCCCCCAATGTGACAATCTGCCTTCCCCTGTGTGATGCGGCTCCATTACAATCAGAGGCGAGGGGGTTTTGTCCCACTGGGGGCCAGCGGGCCTCCCCCCAGCGCTTCTTGTCGGGTTAGCGCTCAGTAATAGACCAGCACCATGCATGAGAATTGGCCTGCAGTTCAAGAAAAAGGACCACAGCATCGGCATCCCCATGCCGTTGCCAATCTGTTCATGTAAAAGACACAAAGCAATGTTCCTAGTGGTACATTCTCTTTAAAGAAATTGTTTAGTCAGTGGATAAGAACATCAATGGCAGGGCCATAGGCCCTGGCTTCCCCTTCAGGTACAGTACAATCTGCATCCTGAGGCGAGAGTCTCATGTTGCCTCATGGCATATGTGGCCATGGAAACACTGAAACATCATGTGCTAAAATATACTTATCCAAATAAAATATATGTGCTCAAAGTCTTAGATGGACATGTATATTTTATAGGTACTGCACAGAAAGGAATGCTGTGGTCATTCACAGACTTCTGGTCATGTTTTATGTCTCTAGAGTTTCTCTGAAATCTGCCCATACTTGTCCTTTGCCTTTGACCCCTCATACCACTTCATGGACTCAGACTATGCTTGTTACAAACAACACAGCGAGGACAATTCAACTTACATTGTTATGGTTGTTACTTTCACAGCAAGATACTATTTAAATGCAACTTAGGGTGATTAGCATTTTGCCAGTGCAAATATTGTGCAGTCCATCCTCACCATATGTAACTATTGCACAGCAGCTTCCTAAGCAGATGTTTAGAAGAAAAGAAAAAAGTGTGAAAACAAAGTAATTAGCCCAAATTTATCAAGCTGCCTGAAATCCCCATTGTCTGCTTCTCACAGAAACCAACCACAACTCAGGCTGTAGACCGTACCAGGCTCTTGTCAAATGAAGCACATTGTGATTGGTTGCTGTGAGAAAGAACAGGCAGTGCGGGTTTTAGGCAGCATGTTAAATCTGGGCCATTATCTAGAATTATCCTTGCTGCAGTGTGATCTTACCTGTAAAATAAATAGCTGTAACCATACAGGTGTGTGTTGTTTTTACACTATGAAAATGGTTGTTCCACAAACACTATTATATAATGACCTGACAACTATGCACCAAAAAATCCTTCACTAAAGAGCCTTCCTAACAACAATTATGTGTTACCACGCAAAGGCCAGTAATAGGATGCGTGAGGATCACCTGCTGGTGGAGATGATCACTTTTTCAGAGATCTTATTGAAATTGTGGCCTTTGTGTACAATGGTAATAAAATATTGTGCAATGCGATTGGGCTTGTGCACTGTACAGTGAGAGGAGTTTTCTCTGGTGGGCCCAATTTAGCCCCTTTAGAAATCACTGACCGTAGAAGAAAAAAATATTGGTATTCTTACTATTTAAGGCAATCAGAAATTCATATTTTGCTTATGCACACATAAATGCTGCATGTGTTAGAGCATATGGCTCTTGTAAAACTATTATGAGCATTGTGACAGCATTTGCCATAGTGAATTATTGATGACAATTACATCATGGGTGCATGGTGAACTAACATTGGGTATGAACACATGTAAGGCTTGACTGGAGGTTGGGCTATGATAAGCCAAAGTTGGAAAACAGTTCCTGGAAAGCTGGATTATAAACAGTAATGTTCTTTTGGCCCTGTTCACTGTGTAGTACTGGCACCAAACAGCTGGCCGGCTGATCGGTGACTGTGGATAGCCCATCAGTATGCTTTGCCCAAAAAAAAAAAAATAATAATATTTGAACATCATTTTAATCTTAGCAGGTCCAAAATCCTGTTCTGAATAATTTCTTAAAGGGAATATGGCCAAATTTTTACCCCCTTACCAGCTACAGTAGCATTACACACAATGGTAACATATTTCTAGAGGTGCTGCTAATTGGAACATCCTTTTCTGTCCCAGTAATTCCCCCTCCCCCCTCCCTCTTTACCATTAGAACAATTTCTTCTATTCATCAACTGCTGGATCATTAAGGCACCTGTGCAGTGTTCGGACAGGTGATTTATAGGAAAAATCCTGCCCAGGGGCATTCCTAATGATAAGGAGGGCGGGAAGGAGAGGCAGTGCAAGCCTAGGGCACAGACACTCTAGGCCACGCTAATTTGTTGTCTTTTAGGATAATAACTGCATCACCTGCCGAATGGACCCCAGGACAGATCTTGGATTAAAAGCAGCTATCCGAGGGCATAAGCGATTTGGGGGGGGGGGGTATATTGTGGGTACAGAGTCGCTTTAAAGGACAACTCCGGCGCTGATAAAAAAAAAAAGAACTGAACTGAAGCTCCAGTTGGTGTCTTCATTTTTTCTTCACTTCCTAGTTTGGGCTTTCCCATGATTCACTTTGTCTCCTGTGATGTCTAACTGACTCTGTAGAACTGTTAGGTGGCTTACAGAGTCATCTGAAAAAGGGAAGCTGGCCTAACAGGGCTTAGACCCGCCTCCCTCTTGATGATGTCATTGTCACAAAATGGCTGCCACAGAAAAGCCTGGGTTCAACAGTCATTAGGTAAGAATGAGTTTACTTCACTTCCTGGTGGGGGGTTAAGGGGGGAGAAGATGGGGAAAAGGGGCAGATAGGTGATTGAAGAATATTACAAAGTTATATAACTTTGTAATGTGTTTCAATTACTGGGAAAAAGCTTTTCACCGGAGTTGTCCTTTAACACTGAGGTTGCTTACAAAAGGGTGGTGTATATTCATAGGAAATGCCCCAATAAATTCAATCAAGTGTGTGATAAATAGTGTCCTTCTCCATTGACCACCTCCACGGTATATAGGGTATATATCACTAACTGTTCGCCTACGGTTAAGCACATCTGTTATTATACTTTGCATTCGCTTGACCAAGTCTGCTGTATAATGTTCCGATTTCTATTTGTATCTTTTCTTTTGTTTCACAGTTTATGCTGCCACTGGATTTTGTGCTTATGCTTAAATAAAAAAAAATAAAAAAAATTTAAAAAGTCACAATCAGTCTTAACAAAGCTTCCTTAACACATATCTTCCAGTAGAGAAGGAAAAAGGTGAGGTGCCCTGAGCCTGTCATACATCAGTACTAGTTCTCTAATGGTATTCTCATGCTTGTATGTTGTATTTATACAATAACTGAGTAAAAAAATAAGGTGCCTAGGAATTAAATTAAACATCAAGAAAATTGTCTTTGCATGATAAGGCTATGTTCACACTACGTAAGCTGCGTAGTAATCACGGCCGTTGTTGCATATTTGGCTTACGTAGTGCTGCCTGCTATGGAATCCCGGACGGAGTGTATACACATAGTATACAGTCCAGCCGGGATCCCTAGCGGCGCTGCAAGAAACTGACAGCACGCTCCATTGTTAGCAGCGGGGAATTCGGATGCGGGCACGCACAGAGGTGCCCGCATCCAAATTCAGCGGCAGCAAAGATCACCTGGACGGGAATTCACTGGCGAATATCATTGAGTCTATAGGACGGGCAGAACGGAGGCAGCTTGGTGGAATCCGCTTGAAGTGTCTGCATGTATTCCATAGTGTGCACCCTAAGGGGGAGATTTATCAAACATGGTGTAAAGTGAAACTGGCTCAGTTGCCCCTAGCAACCAATCAGATTCCACCTTTCATTCTTCACAGACTCTTTGGAAAATGAAAGGTGGACTCTGATTGGTTGCTAGGGGCAACTGAGCCAGTTTCACTTTACACCATGTACCATGTTTGATAAATCTCCCCCTAAGTGTTTTTATATATTAGCTGGTTCAATAAAGCTATTATATATTTACATGCTTGGTATGCACTCGTTTTTCATCTACTCTGGCTTTTCTTTCTTTTTGATATCTCACTAGGCCCCCAGAGCATGAGTATTACCCCATTACATTAGTTTTCATTAGTGGTGCCCACCTTCTCCACTCACATATTACATAAAAGGCTTTGAGGATAGAAGTCTGATATATTCCTTTTTTGTGTGCTAGCACCCAGTGTGTCGTCAAATGTGTTTCAGCCTCTCTCTTCATCTAGCTTATGAAGTCTCAAGATGCAGTTTTTTTTAGTCAAACACAGAAGTGGATCGAGCACAGAGAAGAAGTAAAAGTCTTTCCTTTACAATCCATTCCTTCTGGATCCACTCCTGGCCTTGGCTGAAAAACTGAATAGAAAACTACAAAAAAAAAAAAGAAAACTGTAGCGTTTCTTCCAAAAAATGATGCAGACACCAGCCTAACCAGTCTACATGTATGTAAAATTTGCCTTTATTTTTACTGTTTGGTTTCCAGTTAATTCAGAGGGATGGAGAAATGAAAAAAAAAAGAAAAAACATATTTTGTTTTTTGTTAAAGCAAATGTACCATTAGTACATCGCTGCCGTTTTAAAACCGCTGCCCGGTTTCCGCGCATAGCAGCGGTCTATTACCAAGTACCAGCCGGGCATTAAGCACTGGAGGTGGGTCAGCTGGCCTCCATTGTGACACGGCTCCATTGACTGCCACTGGTCTGTTAATGTAAAACAAAAATGCGATGTACTAGTGCAGGTACATTCTTTTTAAAGTGAGTTGCTAAGGTCTGTGTTATGTAGTAGCCTGAAGAGCTGTGTTGTGTTGATTTCTTGCTTGGGGAATCAATGATCATTTTTATGATGATAACACCCAAAGTTCACAGAGGGGAGTGCTCTAGTTTAGGTATTGTAGTCTCAGTCTTTAGACTGACATGCGGGGGAATTTGTGTTGTTACACCTGCTACCAGCTCTCCTGGAATATCCTGGGGACTTGAGTTACAAATACATCTGTTTCTGAACCAGATAGACATCTGGAGCTATTTATGCAACTCAGCTATCCAGCTTGGCTTCTGAGCGTTCTTAGTTTTTTGGAACAAAACCCTATCAATACAGTCTAACTGTTGTATAAACTATGACCGACCTATGTTAGACTTGATGTTGCCAAATGGTACATTCACACCACAATCTTCGAACATCAGTTTATCAACCGCATCAAAGTACTAGTTTTGATCTCTCTAGGGCTTTGCACCTCCCACAGTGTGTTGTTGTCTTTGACCTCCTGTTTGCTTCCTTTCGCTATGTTCACACTATATTTAATAGCGGCAGTTGCTATGCTAAACGGCCGGCCGCCGGGTTACATTCAGCATGTTCCTGCAGGAACGCTCTCTTCTTACTATTGACTTGCGGGCACCGTTGGGTGTGCTCACAAATCAATTAACCATTTATTTCAATGTAAAGCACGGCTGCCGCACATTACATTGTGTGAACAGCTATTATTTCCGGACGCTGTTCGGTAGACAGCATCCAGAAACAATAGGCATGTACATTATTTTAACGCCCGTTCTAAAGAATGGACATTAAAATAAAGGTGTGCGCATACAGCGGACGGCATTGCCCCTGCAGTAAAGAATGGATGCTAATTTTCCTTGAAATCAGCGTCCGTTCTTTACTCAAAAATAATGTTCTGTAAACATAGCCTTTTGCGGTCCATGTGCAGTGATCATCCCGGTAACAACACACAGCTACTGGGGAGAAATGGGGGCATGGTTTCTCCTGTATTTGGAACCCATTCTGAACGCAAATGTAAAAGCACAGCCTTAACCCTTTAAGGACGGGGCCAATTTTTGTTTTGCGTTTTCGTTTTTTCCTCCTTGTGTTTAAAAGGCCATAACACTTTCATTTTCCACCTAGAAACCCACATGAGCCCTTATTTTTTGCGCCACTAATTGTACTTTGCAATGACAGGCTGAATTTTTGCATAAAGTACACTGCGAAAAAAATTCAAAGTGTGGTGAAATTAAAAAAAAAAAACGCATTTCTTTTATTTGGGTGGAATGTGTTTTTACGCCATTCTCCCTGGGGTACAACTGACTTGTTATGCATGTTCCTCAACTCATTACGATTAAAACAATATGTAACATGTATAACTTTTCTTGCATCTGATGGCCTGTAAAAAATTTAAACCATTGTTAACAAATATACGTTCCTTAAAATTGCTCCATTCCCAGGCTTATAGCGCTTTTATCCTTTGGTCTATGGGGCTGTGTCAGGTGTCATTTTTTGTGCCATGATGTTTACTTTCTATTTTTTCTGGATTTTATGTGACCAAAAATCCGTAATTTTGCATTTTGGGATTTTTTTGCGCTTGCGCCATGTACCAGGCGATGATGCACGCGGCGATAGCAAACATGTTTGTTTATTTATTTATTTACTTTTATTTAAAACATGGGAAAAGGGGGGTGATTCAAACTTTTATTAGGGGAGGGGGCTTTTTACTAATAACAACATTTTTTTACACATATACTAGAAGCCCCCCTGGGGGACTTCTGGTATATACACTTTGAGCTTTCATTGAGATCTTTGCTGTATAGTTATACAGCAAAGATCAATGAGATCGGCACTCATTTGCTTTTGGCTGCTGCAGCCGAAAACAAAGGAGTGCCGAGCCAGGGTCGGCGCCATCTTGGAACAGACCCTAGCCAGCAGCAGGTACAGAGATCGCTCCTCCGGGACAATGTCGGCACGCGCGGCATCCGGGATCGCGGCGGTTCAAAGCGGGGTCGCCGCGTGGCCCCGCTCTGAACACCTCCTGGGGACCTGGGGTCCTTAAGAGGTTAAAGTGTAACTGTCGTGAAATTTTTTTTTGCAGAAATCAATATTCCAGGCTATTTTAAGAAACTTTGTAATTGGGTTTATTAGCCGAAAAATGCATTTTTATCATGAAAAAGCAGTTTGAAGCTCTCCCCCCTGTCTTCATTATTCTCCTATGGAGAGAGCTAAATAAAAGACCAAAACAGGACAACAAAGAGTTAATCTACAAATACCTCACCCTTTATCTCCTCTGACAGTCAGCACTGACCTCTCTGAGCTCAGATTACAGCTGTCACCCAGCTCTGTGCCTGTAATCCTCTGTTATCTGCTTTCTGCTGCCGGCTAACTCTCTCCTTCCTCCTCCCCGCTCCCCTCTCCCTAGAACAGACTGGGTACATCTGATGCAACAAGTCACAATTTCCTGATTTTTTGCAGTGGATGGAAAAGAGGAGGGGGGGGGACCTGGGAAAAGGCTTTTTAAATGCAGATAATGGCATATTTGGATAATAAACCCAATTAGAAAGTTTCTTAAAATCGCCTGGACTATTGACGACAGTGACTCTTTAAATGTACCTGTCATGATGGCCAATTGCCTGATCATCAGTGAATTCCTCACTACCGGTGCAATTTCGAGTCCCCGTGGTTAGAAACACGTATGAGACCGTAATGCACATGACCTCCGTTCTGAGTCAATGGGGGTCACGTGCATCAAAGGTCTCATGCTTGTTCGTAGCCATAGAGACCCAAACTTCTGCCAGCAGTGTGGAATTCACCTACCCTACTGGAATAGATTGGCAGGTTAGATCCCAGTCATAAACACAGTGATCATGCCATTATGTAGAGTTTATGAGGTTTCACCAAAGACTACCTTCAGTCCATGCTGAGAGGACAATTCTACTTCTGTGCTTTTTCCTAATCCAAGCAGGGAGTTGGCCAGACATGATAGTTACAGCTGTCAAGCACACAAATTCAAGCAGCTTGGCTTTGTTTGATAGCATATGACCATCAATCTTTTAATGGAGTTCAGGTTTGGAGTTTGGGCTGGCCATGGCAGGGTCTTGATATGGTGGTCCTTCATCCACACCATAATTGACCTGGCTGTGTAATATGGGAAATTGCCTGCTGAAAAAACAGAGATGGGGAACCTTGCTAGAGCAGAACAAAGCAAGTTTTCTTCCAGGATTCAATTGGATTCATCAGAGAAGTTAACCTTACTCCAATTCTTTAGGGTATATTCACACGAACGGTCTCGCAGCGAGATTCTCGCTGCGAGACCGGCAGGTCCTGGCAGTTCCCACAAACTATATACTCGCTGCGGTCTGAACGACCGCAGCGAGTATGTAATTCTGCCGCCCTTAACCCCTTCTGCTCCCGGCCGGCTCCCCCGCTGTAAGCCTACATTACCTGTCCTCGCTGCACGGGTATAACCCAGTCCACCGAAGTGAAGGAGGACACTAAGACAGTGACAGCTGCTGCTGATCACTGTCTCCCTCCAGACACTGTGTGCCTTCCCGCCCCTGAGCTCACCTGCTGCCCCCTACACTGTGCCCCCTGATTGTACACCCCCCCCCCCGCACTGTGCGCCACCCCCTGCTCACCTGCAACCCCGCCACACAGTGCAGCTCCCAATGCCCCCCCTGCTCACTAGCTCTTGGGGGAATACCCCTTTAAGAGGTGAACGCTAGCCACTACTAGACACACACACGTTTTATGCCAAATTGGTTTTGTTCAACTCCAGTAATGCTGCACCTCCTTTCTGTGCCTCCTTATCTAGGGCCTATTTGCCTATCATGTTGTTTGGAATGTGTGGTCACTTCTTGATTTGCCAGTTCTGCCGGGCTTGTTCCCTCTACTCCCACCCACCCTTCTCCACTCACCACTCCTTTTTCTCTTCTCCTGATATCCATTAAGCACTGGATTGACAACACATGCATGTTCTCGTTTTTCTTCAGTATTTTCCTTTATTTGCATATATTTGCAATAGTTACAAGATGTTATGCCACATAATATGGATACATGCAATGTTTGCTATGCAATGTATTTGCACATTATCTTCTTATGGGTGCCTTCACACCTACCGGATCCGCAGCGGATCTCACTTCTGCGAATTCGCAGCGAGATCAGCTGCGGATCCAGTATCATTCACCCCTATGATAGCACATACTCTCAGCGGGATTGACATCCCCGCGCCTGCATCCCGCTGCCGAGAGCATACATTACCTGCTTGGCGGCGCAGCTACAGTGAGGCTCCCGGCTCGGATGCCACTGCAGTTCACTGATCGGCTGAGCGGGACCGGTGCCGGATGCAGGCGCAGGGATGGAGGATGCCGGGGACGGGGATGGAGGATGCCGGGGACGGGGATGATGGGACGGGGATGGAGGATGCCGGGAACGGGGATGGAGGATGCGGGGGACAGGGATGATGGGACGGGGATGGAGGATACGGGGGATGGGGCTGATGGGACGGGGATGGAGGATGCCGGGGACGGGGCTGCGGGCACCAGGGAGTTAAAGCACATACTCACAGCGAGTATGTGCTATCATAGGGGTGAATGATACTGGATCCTCAGCTGATCTCGCTGCGAATCCACAGAAGTGAGATCCGCTGCGGATCCGGTAGGTGTGAAAGCACCCTTATAGACAATCAGTCAAGTTAAAAAAAAAACATTGGAATGGAATGGTTGCCATACATGTAGAGATTAGGGATGGTCCGAACCCTCCGAGGTTCGGGTTCGGCATCAGATTCCTGCTGTCTGCCCGCTCCGTGGAGCGGGTGGATACAGCGGGAGGACCACCTGGAAAACTGGGATACAGCCTATGGGTATGGCTGTATCCCAGTTTTCCAGGCGGTCCTCTCGCTGGATCCGCCCGCTGCACAGAGCGGGCAGACAGCGCGAATCATTACTGAGAGTTCGGGTTCATACGAACCCGAACCGAACTCGGTTCGTACCATCCCTAGTAGAGATGCCAACATAGATATAAATGTATATTTTTCCAAAGGATAATACCACAGATCTGTGCTATGTTCCTTCATTCATGTTAGTCTGCAACATTTCCACTATCTCACAGAGCCTATTTCAAGTACCTATTCATGGCTTTCTAAAAGATTCCAGTAAATAAGGTTTTCTAGTAGTACACTGTTATCAGGTTTAAAGGGGTTAAAAAAAACTTTTATATGTTGCTTCCCTATTATAAGACAAACTTATTATCTTTAACCTTCCACGCTCTCCCAGTGTCCTCCTGTCGTGCCTTGGAGTCCTTAATTGATCGCAGCTGCTGCCACTTTCGCAGGCAAACCCATTTTGACAGTGACAGCCTGCTCGACCAATCACTAATTGAGACAAGACAGTGCCATGGCCAGTGATTGGCTGAGCGGCTATACTCAGGCTTGAAAACATACTCACTGCTATACTCAGGCTTCAAAACATATAATGTGGCATGAAAAGAATTGAAAGTAATCCCCCCATGTGTTTCAAGCATATTTATTGGCATTTGTACAGGTGTTTTTGTTGGTGTTATTTATTTTTTACATTTAATACTTGTGCTCTGGCATTAATTTCCCCAACACAGGCCAATAATATATTTCACATCACCAGGGCATATACTATGTTGAGACTGTCGCATGTGGATGAAGTCACATCTGCATGTAATGAACAATGGCCACAAAATGTTGCTGCGGTTGCTGCAAGGAGCCAAAAAAGAGCACCCAGGACAACCCCTCTGAGGTGAGTTAAAATCCAACTTGTCTGCGAGGGTGCACCGGGGGAGCACAGGCTGGTGGGCGTGGTGTCGGGAGCTGGGTGATTGATTTTTGCAGGTCTATGGCACTGTTCATTGTGCGGGAATAGAGTGCCATAGATTATAATGATACCAAGTATAGCAGCAAATTTACTACAAAACTCAGTGTGTTTTTAGTTTAGTTTTTTTATTTTATTTCATATTCTCCTTCCCTTTCCTTCTCCCTTACTCCCTGATCACACAGCAAACGGACCATGCACACTAACTGCTGCAGTCCCGAGCTCCAAATAGCAGCCGGGAACGCGGCAGTTCAGAGCGGGGGCGCCGCGCGGCTGCCCTCTAAACTCCCCTAGCGGCACCAGGACGTAACAGCCTAATATTGTGTAGGCCCCACTAATGCCATCAAAACAGCTCTGAAGCCTTGAAGCAAAGACACCACAAGGCTTCTAAAGGTGTCCTTTGGCATCTGGCAACAAAATATCAGCAGCAGATGCTTTACTTTGTGTAAGTTGTGATGTGGGCCCTTCTTGGGTTGAACATGTTTTTCTAGCACATAACATATGCCCAATCAGATTTAGATCTGGAGAATTTGGAGGCTAAGTTACTATCTTGAACTCTGTGCATGAAATGTTTATAAGAACATGTGGCAGGAGGAATTATCTTACTAAACAAGGTACCGCAATTAGGGAACACTGTTGGCATGAAGGGGTGTACTTGGTCTGCGACAATGTTTAGATAGGTGAGATGAGTCAATGTAATGCAAAAAAACACAAAACACCATCCAAAACAACTAATATGCATGGGCAGGTGCAAGCTGCCATAGTTGCAATGCAGATACGAACACAAGAAAAGATTACAGCACATCGCAAACACTGACATCTGCATAAATACCAAGAGCCAAGGTTTCTCGGCAGAACACTGCGAAGAGCATCACATTGTGGGCCAGACTGATCTTGCACTGCTCCCATACCAGCAAGAAAAGGGGGTTAAGTGACTCACCATAGATGTCTTCTTTCTTCACCAGACCTGGCACACTGTGCTTTGTGTTTGCTGGGCTCTGGTTTTTCAAATGTCTGCTCAGCCAATCATCAGATGAGATGGAACGCCATTACAGCCGCTGATTGGGTGAGCTGAAACTGCAAATATCTCTGCTCAGCCAGTCAGTGGGTGCAGTGGGGTTCAGCCACTGATTAACTGATTCAGTAAAGACCCGCTGGACACTAAGAGAGTAAGTATAAAGCGTCTCTGTACCCACAAGATCTGCCTTGGGGTCCGTTCTGCAGGTGATGCAGTTATTGTCCTAAAAAACAACTTTTGAACTTGCAGCCCGTGCTAAGCGGGAGTATCTGCGCCATAACTTTGCACCACCCCTCCGTCCCTCTTCCCCACCCTCTTCATCATTAGGAATGCCACTGGAACATTTTTTCCATGCTGAACATTGCACAGGTATTTAACGATCCAGCCCATGTTCAGTATTTACACAGCTGACGAATAAGAGACAATCTGCCTGGAGCATTCCTAATGATGAAAAGGGGGGGGGGAGGGACGGAGGGGTGGTGCAAAGTTAGGGCACAGATACTCCCGTTTGGCACGGGCTGCAAGTTTAAAAGTTGTTATTTAGGACAACAACTGCATTACCTGCCGAACGGACCGCAGAACAGATCTTGGATTAAAAGCAGCTATCCGAAGGTAAAAGTGGTTTGAGGGGGCAGATTGAGGGTACAGAGTCGCTTTAACTTCTCACCCCCCCCCAAACGGAGCTCAATCTTGCCCACAGGTGGTTAACTTAATACCCAGAGGCCAGGCTGTCAGTTCTTGCCCACCCCCTGGTGACCCAGCACACAGAAAACTAAGTGTGCTGGGTCTGGCACCCGCCCCAGCAAAGATGCTTTTTTTTTTGTGAGGTAAGAAAAAAAAAACACAAAAAGCTGTTTCTGGTACCCTTAGAAAATAAGAAAAGGATTATTGCCAATTATCAAAGTGACACAACAGTACCCAACCAAAACGCAACAGACCACATACATTAAAATACGGGACCACAATAGCAGATCTATTCAATCAATTAAAGATCACTTCCCATAAACGGCTAAAACACCAATGGGAAGTTAAGAGTTTATAACATTTGTTATCTAGGAATATCATACCAAAGAGTCTTACAATAACCAAAAATCCAGCTGAATGGAATCCTTTAAAAAAAAAGCTGGATAGTGGTATTATCTAATATAATCTAAACTATTAGCATAGTTGGCAACAGTCCCGGTTTTGCTGGGACTGTCCCGATTCTGAGGAGACAGCCCCGGCAAAACCATGTCCCAGGTATGAACTGGGAAGCTCACCCCCGCCAAGGTAAGCACCGCCCCCTTCCAGTGCGAGTGATGTCATTCATGCAGAGCAGGGAGAGGAGTCCCTGGGGGGGAATAGAGGAACCATAGTGGTGAGGCAAGTATAGCTTTTTTTTTTTTTTTTTTTTTAAATACAGTGAAGGGACAAGAGGATGCTGACAAGGGGGTACTGGTATGATGATTAAGGGACAGGAGGAGGATGAAGGGGTACTTCCCCTAATAATCATACCAGTACCCCCTTCAGCATCCTCTTGACCATTCATCTGTATTTAAAACAAGAAAAAGCTATACATACCTCACCAGTGCAGTTACTCTAGTCCCCCCCAGGGACTACCCCTCTCATCCTCCTGCCCCCCCATCATCATACTACTTCCTATGATGATGGGGGGGCAGGAGGATGAGAGGGGTAGTACTATGATGATGGAAGGGCAGGAGGATAAAGGGTGTAGCAGTATGATGATGAAAGGGCAGGAGGATAAAGGGGATAGTAGTATGATGATGGAAGAGCAAGGAGGATGAAGGGGGTAGTAATATGATGATGGAGGGCCTAGAGGATGAAGGGGGTAGTAGTATAAGCATATGGGGTGCAGCTGCATCATATGGGTACAAACTACCAACTATCTCTGAGTCTCAGCCTGCTCTGAGTGGGGTGTGTAATATGCTGAGGACCTGAAACTGGGGTGTGTTATATACTGGGGACCTAATACTGGGGTGTGTAATGCTCCTTTTGTGTTGTTCTGACTGTAAATTCTAACTGGAAAATTTTAAACCCACACCCATGATAGGCCACACCCTACCGAGACCACACTTACAATAAGCCACACCCCTTTTAACGCTAAAGAGTCCCTGGAAAAAATTTCAAATGTTGGCAACTATGTATTAGTCAACGTAGTTATTGAAAGGAGACAAGAAATGTTGCTTGACATAGATAAATAAACTAGATAAGATCAAAAGGCATCTAAAGGAATATAAAAATGAGACTGTTGTCAGCACCTATCAAATAGATCTCTGTAAAAAAATTAGATAGAAGTTTAACATGAATAAACCTAACCTCATCAATACAAATGACTGTAGGTTACCAGTCCACAATAGATTTGTACTGTACACATACTAACAGAAAATAAAATACCAACATCAAATACTTTACTACAGAACCAGCATATGATTTCCACCACACACACCCCTACATGTGAAAGAACATTAGAATACATCAACTGCACCAATCAAACCAATAATACACCAATATTACGTAGATGTACAAGAAGAAGGCATAGGGACTCAATCACGACCAAAGTAGACAAGAAGGAACTATTCTAACAGAAACCAACACACCAGACTTCATAAATAGTCTAAGTTCAACAGCTCTAACATCAGCCCAAACATCACTTATCAATAAAGGACTCAAATTTGCACCCAGTAGAGCATACAATAAATAAGAAGTTTATGTAAGTAGTGAGAAATTTATTAGAAAGTTATGTCTCAAAAGTTCTTTTTAAACAACCAGGAGAGAGAGAGAGAGAGAGAGAGAGAGAGAGCATCAAACTTAAACACAACACCTACCACATCTGATCCCTATATAAATACCGACTGCAAGAACAAATCCAGGTTTTATCCCAAAATTGAAGTAAGCTCTGACCTTAAGGATTTTCAAAAAGCAGTCACAAGCCATCTAAGATGACTAAATATCACCAAATCTATCATCCTATTTGAGTTATGAGGCGAAAAAAGCTAATAAAGAATTAGAAAACCAATGCTGATATTATCAAGTGACCTGCAGACAAGAGAAGAGCAATAGTGATACAAGATACTGTTAATAAGAATTTTGAATGACATAGACAACTATCAGACCAGGACACATATGTGAAACTACAGTGAGACTCAACACACCACTACCAAATAGAACTTAAGAAAAAGTGTGATAAAGCTCTTAAAGATAGGATTCTCAATAGTAATAACTACACCTTTATTTCTGATACACCTGTTATTCTACAGCCTACCCAAAGTTCACAAAAATCCCATACAACCGCCAGGACGCCTAATCATTTCAGGCATAGGCTCTATAACATCTAATTTCTCACAGTATACCAATAAACTCTTACAACCATATGTACAGACAACACCCTACTACCTAGGAGTCATCAGAGACTATACACAATAGAACTGTTTCCTTGGACCAATAGGAACATTAAAGTAACAATAGATGTCAGTTTATTATACATTATAATAGACCATTAATAAGAATACAAGCAGTCAAAAATCATTTTATTCAAGGCAACATAGAACCCAAACAGGTCCATCTGATCTTGAATTTTGATCAGATTCATCCTGAAATTATTTTGAGGGCGAGTACTACTTACAATGGACTGGCACCACCATGGGGACCAGATGCGTGCCCAGTTTTGCTAATTTGTTCATAGCTGCCTGGGAAAACACTGCTCTCACTGAGGCTGGACGTGTGTCTGATCCTCTGGTTAAGATACATAGATGACATCATATTGTTGTGGGATGTTACGTAGAATTAACTGGAAGCATGAATTTCAGAACTTAAAGTGTCGCTGTCATTATAATTTTCAAAATATAAATCAACAGTAGATGTGATGTAAAGAAAGTTTGCAATTTACATTCTTTTATTTCTTTTTTTTTTTTTTAGTTATCATGGAAAACACAACACTTCCTGTCTTCTGACTCTGCGTGCTCTCGGAGAAGGCAGTCATGTGATTGATGGACACATTGAGCCATGACACTGTACTGGCCTCTGGTAAGTTCAGCTTTGTTTTACAGCATGATAGCAAAAAAAAAAATAATGACTGTATATTGCTTTATATCACATCTACTGTTGATTTACATTTTGAAATTTATAACAGTGACACTTTAACAATAACCCGTGTAATATTAAACTAAGAAAACTTAGAAAATGTTAGAAACCTTGTACATTAGTTTTTTTAACCCACCAACTGGAAATTTAGAAGAAGAAAAAATAATGTATTTTCCGGCGTATAAGACAACTGGGTGTATAAGACGACCCCCAACTTTTCCAATTAAAATATAAAGTTTGGGATATACTCGCTGTATAAGACTACCCCCTCTTCCAACACACACCAAATAAAAATAATAAAACATCAGACAGCAGTGAGATCTGAGAGGAAGAGAAGGAGGTACAGTAATATGGTAGGATACAAGGGCGGGCCAGACGGGTGAAAGAGGTGTGTGTTTCTGGGCACAGCGCCACTCTACTGTATCTCTTTATCCATACCCCGGATGCCTGCAGCTTGCTCTGCCCTTCATATGGTCGCTGCATATGACAGGGATGCGGATGTTTTGTAGCTCCCCCCACCTTATGCGGTAACCGCAGATTTCCAGTCTGGTTCCAAAGTTTTTCAGCACCCACCCAGTAAGTCAACATCCGGCGTATAAGACGACCCCTGACCTTTGAAAGATTTTCCTGGATAAAAACGTAGTCTTATACGCAGGAAAATACTGTACTAGTGTAAAATACTATGCTATAGACCAGCGCTTCTCAAACTGTGAGGCGCAACTCACAGTCCGGTGAGGCTCGAGGTCTGGTGCACAGGACGACACTGATACAGCTGTAGCTGCTGCTATGTGCTGCAGTGCTCGGGCTGTAGCTGCTCTCCGAGGAACCCAGTCCCCGAGGAGGCGATGCCGGGTGTACTAGGGGGACATGGGGTGTGCTCTCCCAACAGGACCTGCTAGTGAACCTGTCACCAGCCCCGCTTCCAGATTTGCAGTGAAATCCACCGCAAATACAAAAGTTCGAGTCTCCATGGATACGCATCCATGGAGACGCGAACTTTTGGATTCGCGGTCGATGTCGCCGCTAATCCGGAAGTGCGGCAGGTACCAGGTGCACTGTTAGCTGCAGGCAGACACGTGTCTCCCCAAGACACCAGAGACCGAGACATGGCCACACCGGGACATGGCAGAGCTGCTGGAGGCCGGGGAGCACTGGAAGGTGCTGGGCAGGAGCGACTCCTGTATAGATGCACCTAAAGCATTGACTATGCTGGCAGCATGCCATACCAAGGGGGTGGGGGGGGAAGTGTTAATTGCTGGTGTTGGTGGGTCAGAGAGGTTTAATTGAAGGCATTGGGGGTGGAGGCGGTTAATAACAGGCAGAGGGGTAACGTTATTACTATTGGTGCATAGCAGAGGGCATTATTACTAAATGGGGGGCACAGCAGGGGACATTATTACCAAATGGGCGGATACAGCAGGGGACATTATTACTAAATGGGGGGGGCACAGCAGGGGGCAATATTACTATAAGCAAGAGTCTAACCCTGTCGTGATGCCAGGGTTCTGTTGGCGATTGAATATGCAGGTTATTCTGTAACTATTTGGCACTGGTGGGGGAATTAAGAATGTGTGAGGCTTTATTGTGGCATGTTAAGGGTGGGGCACTAATGTGTTACTATTGAGGAAATTAACTATTTGAGGGGCACTAGTAGGGTTATTAACTATTTGTGGGGCACTAGAGGAATTACTAACTATTTATGGGGCACTCTTACAGTGCCAGGAGCGCTGCATACACCGAAATGGGCAAAGGAGGAGAGAAGGAGCTGCCACAGAAAGAGGAGGTTAAGAATGGAATCATGCTGGTGTGTGTGTGTGTGTGTAAACTGCCAGGCGAGTAGAGGGGTTGGTTACAGAAAAACGGTTTTTGCAGGTGCCACATGTTGTGCACTACATGGCGATATTTGACATTGCATAGTAGTTTGTGTTTGTTGGTAAGGCCCAACCATCAATATGGAGCCCCAGGTGAGGCCTGAGAACAAAAAGTTTGAGAAGCACTGCTATAGACCATAAAAAGGTGGAAAAGAGTTATACACAAAAACTGGCATTTGACAAGAAGAGATAAGCTATTGGGGTCAGAATTACCAGACAAACCAACAATTATATACAGCAAAGCCCCAAATTTGGGCATACAAGTAGCCCCAACTATCAAGACAAAAATCCGTCCGGCCAACAAAACCTGGCTAGAAATTACAGATTTAGTACATTCCCTGGGTGTAAAATCAGAAACCCTCAAAGAAAAATTATGGCAGTTGAATCCACAGTGAATGACTCAAAGTAGAATATTAAAGAACTACTAAACTCAGAGTGGGTTATTTATGTCATACACTGCAGTTGTAACAAACAACCCCTCCATTTTAAAGAATTTCACCACTGTGATCCCTCTCAGTTCCGCCATTAAAAGCATTTCCAGGGATTGGAAAGGCGGTGACTACATGCCAAAAATGTTATTCTATACAGTGTGTGCACTGCTGTCCAATTTCCCATTGACTTCAACAAAGCTCATTATTACAGTATTTTGAAAATATGGCTGTATTTTTACCTCAGAATTACAGCTGTGATTTTTCCCTTAAAGTGATAATGTCACCCCCTTTCTGGATGAGGACTTCTCTGCACAGCTTTAAAGCCTAAATTCTGCAGTTTTCATACCTTACTTTATAATAGATTTCTTGGTGCTTGGTCCACTGAAAATTGCTTTTAATGGTTGGTAGATTGTGCCAGCTGGGTGGGGCTTCATGGCCACTGTGCCACTTGCCTCGCCCACACTGCCACAGTAGACCCTGCCCCTCCGTGATGTCATCCCTGTCTAGGCCTTGCCCCCTTGGCGGCCATTGGAATGGGCCAACCTAGAGGAGGTGGGGCATAGACCTCTAGGCTGGTCGTTCCAATGGCCGCCGAGGGGAGGGGCCTAAATGACAATGAAATCACAAAGGAGCAGGGTTATGTTGCCAATGTGGACGGAGCGGACTGGCGCAGCAGCTGGCATAATCCACCAATGATAAAAAGCATTTTTCACTGGACTAAGCTCCAAAAATTCTATTATAAAGTAAGGTATGAAAATGGCAGAATTTAGGCTTCAGAGAAAGGGGGGTGACAGTATCACTTTAATTTCCAGTGTGTGACCATAGCCTGAAGCAAAAGCCGACACTAGAGAGATTTGATTATCTGATTTAATTTAAAGCAACAATTATAGGTTTTAACCATTGACAGCCAAAGAAAATATAAGAACAAGGTCAGTAATTTAGTTGTAACCAATTAGTTAAGTCCCATGGAAGTCAAAATGCTAAGTACTGATTTTCTGTTACTGTCAGACCGTTAACTTTTATGGTCACATCTCTGGCCAGCTTACTCTAAAGCCTTAGAAGTCATATATCTTCTTTCAAAATGCAATGAGCCATTAACTCAACTTTTCAAGTAATCAGACTCCCCACTGGATCTATTTGTACTACACAAAGCGTGGGGAGTGAAGTAGACTCCAAGAGCTCTTTCACACACATATTGTGAAGACTATTTACAGACTCTCACATGCTCACAACTGGGAAGAAGACTCAGAAAGCTCTTCAAGTATTGAAACCCAGAGTGATGGCTGTCAGATGTCTGCTAGACTTCTTCACAGTAATACATTATGGGAAATAAATGGTATCACACAGCAAAACTCTCTTCAATAAAGAAAAAATGCATGTATGTTTATAGAAACTCCATGAAGTATCACTCCTCAGGCCAGTACATATTTATGGGAAGTTGTCCACTAGAGACACTCTTCTATTTCACTTCCTGCACAGACTTTACTATTACTACTAGAGTAATTATTACTACTAGATTTATAGGCAGCATGTATACGAATAATTGAAGGGCACCACATGCTTTTTCTAAATTCCTATATCTGAAGCTCATGTTATTGAAATTGCATGTTTTGGCAATTACAAAGACTAAACCCCCCAAACTATTCTCTGTTCAATCTTAATTTGAACAATATTCTTTGTGGTGGAAAACTTCTGAAAGGAGAGGTTCATTTTATAAGGTCTTACCTTCATCCATAAATGGGCACGTTAAGCTTCCCCACTTAATTAAGGGTAGTATAGGACCCATTCTAATGTAGGGGCCGATGCACATGACAGTCCATCCATTTGTTTAGACCACAAAAAATTGAACGTGATAATACGGCTCCTGTACTTCTATTATGTACATGGTTTCAAAGATGTAAGATAAAAAAAAGTTAATAATAACAATTATCATCAAAACTTTCATTTATTCATATTCCTTCCACATATTATTGTAACAAAATACACACAATCAGCTGCCCATGATGTGCCAAAGTGTCTGAAGTTACTGCAGGCCTTCTCTCCACTTACAAGCTAGACACAATTTGAGGTGACATTTTGCAGTGATGTAAACCATTAAGAGAGGTGAGGAAATGCGCTGAACGCGTTGTCTGTTTACTACTTAAAAATAATAAAAATGTGTTCTAAACTTATGGACAGAGGCGGAAATGGTTTTACCATTCAAAGTAGAGATCAAGGAGCTGCATCTGGGCGTAATCAAGAGCTGTTCAGAGTGGTTGGGATACTTTGTACATTATGACCCTGTGGTCCTCAAAGGAAAACTAACAGCAAGTTCATACATACAGACCTACTGGTATGTAGCTATAAGCTGATTTAGGCTATAATCTTTGCTGGCTGATCCATTCTGCCGTTCTACCATTACAGAATGCAAAGCTCCAAGTTTGGTGCACAGGGAGCGTTCCCTTCCACTCACCCACCAGCCTCTTCTGTGCTGCCTCCTTATGCATATTATGTATGTGTAATGTAGTGATGTATCATTTTCCCTGGCTGAAGATCCTACGCAGTGTCGGGCTGGGGTATCTGGGGCCCACCAGAGGTAACTATCCTGGCGGCCCACCAATGAAGAATTAGTGAGAAACGACATGTCAGTCAGTGTTTCTTCAGGTTCCAAAGCTGGGGGCCCACGGAGGATTCGCCAGTCCTCCAGTAGGCCAGTCTGACACTTATCCCACGTGTTGGTTGTTACTACGCAAGTGTGGGATCTTCGGCCAGGGAACAGTGACGTCACTATTTTATGCCACAAAAACAAAAGAAGTCCAGCAGCACCTTGGAGATTCTCCGATAATGGCCAGCAATAGAATAAAGGATGCACGCAGGTATGCTCACAATCCTAGGTATGAGCACAACGAACTCCAAAAGAAAAGGTTTCCCACAGCATCCAGGATGAAAATAGTGTGTTTATTCACACATCAGGGTACACAAAAACATGCAACCTTGGCCAGTGTTTCTTTCCCCAATCATGGACAGGTGGCATTTGGAATCAGGGCTCTCCAAACTTTGGCAAAGTTTGCAGATGACTGAAGCATTTTCCTGGGCAGTGACTTTAATCTATGCTTCGATACAGCTCTTGATTCATCCATTAGTAAGCCTCTGTTCCCTCCTCTGCCCTGCATAGACTTAAAAATTTGTAGTTTTAGGGGCCCTTTTACATGGCCTAATATGCGGCAGTACATCTACAAGGCACAAATAACTGCATAAACAATCACTGTAACGTCTGTGCAGCTAATAAATGCATTTTACCAGCCGCACAAAAGATCAAATGAGCCATTGGCTGATTGCTGTTCCTTTTGTATGCTCTTATTATCAGGCGAATGACCAGTCCTAGGAATGCTTAATAATGGTATAAAGAGTCCATTAGGGTATGCCTGCACACGCTGGAGTTTTATTTTGTTAACACAATCAAGGACAGTTGTACGCAATTATATGAAAAGATGCTTTAACGCAATGGAAATGCAAAGTGAATGCATGTGTGAACAGCCATTCATTGGTGAATTTTTTTTTTTAGTATGTTTTTTTATTGAGTGTCAAGATAAAAAAACGACAGCATAGAATGATGAAAAGGGTATGAAAAAGAGAGGAGGAATGGGAATAGGTGGGGGGGGGGGGGGGGTGGCAGAGGTTGCCAAAGAGTGGGTACATCAACCAGTTGCATAGTTACACAGTTATGAAACAGTAACTGTACAATGCGAGAGACATACGTCAGTCTCTGTATATTGTGAAAAATATAAGGAGTTGTAGTAAACACAGCAACTTAAAGGGGTTATCCAGCGCTACAAAAACATGGCCACTTTACCCCTTCTGTTGTCTCCAGTTTGGGTGGGGTTTTGAAACTCAGTTCCATTGAAGTAAATGGAGCTTAACTGCAAACTGCACCTGAACTAGAGACAACAGTAGGGGGAAAAGTGGCCATGTTTTTGTAGCACTGGATAACCCCTTTAACCTCTTAACGACGCATGACGGGTATACCCGTCATGCGGCCGATAAGAGTAAACAGAGAGGGCTCCCGGCGTGAGCCCTCTCTGCAGCGCGCGGTCCCCGGTTGCTAAGTGCGGCAGGGACCGCGTGTAATTAACTATTCAAATGCCGCTGTCAAAGCTGACAGCTGCATTTGAATAGCAGCTGTGCCCCCTCTCCCTGGTGTCCAGTGGGGGATCTCCCCCCCGCGATGCGATCGTGGAGGGGAGATCCGTTCTAATGAGCCGGCCGGGGCTCACGCTGATCCCGCCTCCGCAATCTATTCAGATGGTCTGCAGCAGACCATTATAATAGAGCACCGATCTGATGGATCATTGCTCTATTATATACACAGGATTAATCTCAATGGGAGATCAGTTCTGTGTATATAGAAGTCCCCCAGGGGGCTTTATATTACTGTAAGGGAAAGTAAAAAAAAAGTGTTTTTATTAATAAAAAATCCCCTCCACTAATAAAAGTCTAAATCACCCCCCTTTTCCCATTTTACAAATAAAAATAATAAATAAATAAATAAACATGTTTGCTATCGCCGCGTGCGTAATCGCCCGAACTATTAATTAATCACATTCCTGATCTCGCACGGTAAACGGTGTAAGCGAAAAAAAATCCCAAATTGCGCATTTTTGGTCGCATCAAATCCAGAAAAAATGTAACATAAAGCGATCAAAAAGTCGCATATGCACAATCAAGGTACCGATAGAAAGATCACATCATGGCGCAAAAAATGACACCTGACACAGCCCCATAGACCAAAGGATAAAAGCGCTATAAGCCTGGGAATAGAGCGATTTTAAGGAACGTATATTTGTTAACAAAGGTTTTAATTTTTTACAGGCCATCGAATACAATAAAAGTTATACATGTTACATATCGTTTTAATCGTAATGACTTGAGGAACATATATAACAACTAAGTTTTTCCATAGGACACACGGCGTAAAAATGAAGCCCCCCCCAAAGAAAAATAATTGCGTTTTTTTTCAATTTCACTGTGCATATAATTTTTTTCTGGTTTCGCAGCATATTTTATGGAAACATTCAGCCTGTCATTGCAAAGTACAATTATTGACGCAAAAAATAAGGGCTCATGTGGGTTTGTAGGTGTAAAATGCAAGTGCTATGGCCTTTTAAGCACATGGAGGAAAAAACGAAAACGCAAAAACGAAAGTTAGCACGGTCCTTAAAGGGTTAAGATAGTTTGATGTGGTTTTGTCTCTGCCACCTCTGTGAGGGCAAACATTAACCATTGTGAACTAGCAACTAAACAGAAACAACAACAACAAAAAAAAACTATCAAATGCAGGCAAAGCAGTGAGGGAACAGCAGCCAGGGTGTAAGCCACCCTCCAAAAGAGTGCTAACAAAAGAAGGGGATGATAAATAGGAGCAGTTGGGCACCAATCAGCTCATACAAATAGGGGGATTGGACAAAAGTGACTGTTCCAAGTACCAAGTGGTGTATTGGAACGTAGTCCATATTTCTGTTGTTTTGGTGCATTTCAAGAGGGTGCTTTACTCTGGTGTCAGAGAGTACAGCCATCATTCACACAGCCCTTAATAGCTACAGGCGCATAGAACACAACTTTGGGTCCCATGCTTTATTAGACCTTTGCCCCAAAGCTTCCATGAACATATTTTATATTGTCAGATCATGCTCCAGTCTTGGCATCTATACAACACACCATCAGCACCGTACCTTGTGCTTCTATCACAACCAACTTAATCACCCAGTCTGAATGTTGGAGGTTAAAGCTGCCATGGCAGAATCTGAATGCAAGGGGAAGTACCAAACTGTGTTTTCAGCTCACATGAGGGCGAGGAAAAAGGAGGGATCCAAAAGACTTAAAGGAGAAGTCTGGTCTCATCTCATTTTTAACAGGTGGCAGGGAGAGAGTAACAATGAAGTATAACTTGCCTCTACACGTGCCCACTATGCTCTGCGTCACTGGCCCCGGAACCCCCGCCAGAGGTAATTTCTCCCAAGTTGTGATGATGTCACAACTCGGGGGGAAATGCCTGTCCCGGCTGATGGGCAACCTGCTCAGCATATCAGTAACTGGATTCAGCTTTTCCCAGCACCCAGAGAGGTGCGGCACAGAGCCGCTGTGAGCAGCAGGCTGATGAGCACATTGCACAGATATTTTTTCTACATATCTCCAGTCTATAGACCTTGGCTTAAGTCCTATGGTAGTTGACAATATTTTTGTCTTGTGTCACAAATCCACGACCTAGGTTAGGATAAATGGGTCACTCTCTGCGACATTACAGATCTTCTATCTATCTGAGCAATTTTAAAGTTAGTTTGCAAAAGTCTGAAATTTTTAACATCACTCTTGCTGATGAGGAGGTGGCTGCACTGCAAAGTAGCTTTCCTTTCTGCTGGCAACGTATGTCCTTCAAATATTTTGGTGTTCATATTCCAGCTGACCTGAAATTTCTTTTTGAACTAAACTTTAAATACTTGCAATCCTCTCTGGAATCTGACCTACAAAAATGGAATGCTTTACTGCTATCCTGAGTTTGGAGAATTAAAGATGAACTAATTGCCCATAGCGTTATACCTCTTCCAGACTCTACCACTGGACCACCCAAGCTCCTTTTTCAAGTATTTTCACAGGACAGCAACTAGTTTATTTTTTAGGAGACTCCAAGGCCACATTCTATTACTCCTTAATAATTCACCCAAAATGGGTGGGTGGCACAGGTGTCCCAGATTTTACTCATTGTTATATGGCTTCAACTGCTATGCGTCTTCTTGACCTGTTCCAGTAGAGCACACTCTATACCCCTTCCTCCGCTGCAGGGTGTGTGTTGGCTCCCTCAAGGCTATGAAGTGCACTGTCTGGACTTGTCCCCTTTCATAATAGGACTTTTTCACACTTGGAGGGGTTTTGCCATGCACTTAAACTTGGTGACATATCCTGGACCCTTGACACCCCTGTTGGCCAGACCATACTTCACTTGCCCGACCCCCAGAGTAAAAACCCTATTACACGAAACGTTTATCGACTGTATGCAGCCGACATTGGCCGTCACAGCCAATAATCGTCTCGTGTAATAGAAGTCAACTATCAGCCGACATTAACAATGTCAGCTGAGCGTTGCTGTTGTTTGTCTTTCAACATGTTGAAAGACAAACAACTATGACAGCAGTGATTTGCTGCCGACGCTCCGTGGAATAGGAGCAGCGGTGGCAGATCACCGCTATCTTCTATAGGCTAACTATCACATGGGCAGCCACCATGCAGCTCCCCGCGGCCTCCCCTGCACTTACCGCTCGCTGTCAGTGCGTGTAATAGCAGGAAACGAGGAGCAAGCGAGCGTTGATAGCGATCATTTGCTCCTCTCCATCGCCCTGTGTAATAGTGATGTAGTTTGTGCCATAATGGTTACTTTCGATTGCAAAGTCTCCTGGGGTCTCTAGCACCAGTGGAAGACTTGACCTCCTCTTTTGAGAACCTATTTATGGCCTCAGAGGCTCCTGCACACACTATCTCCCTGGTTTATAGCATGTTGGTATTGGAGTGAGCAAACGGTTTGTAGGCATGGCATAGAGACATAGGTCAGGACATAGGTACAGAATGATGGAACAAGCCTTTTATCCTAACGTTCAAAGATTCTGTAGGCAGCAGAATTATAAAATGCTAACACAATGGTATAGAACTCCTAAATGCCTCCTTAAAATGTATCCCTCTATATCCAACATATGTTGCCATTGCTCAAGGCAGGTAGGTTCATTGTTACACACATGCCAACCCATAGCCCAACTGTGGGAGGATGTTCAGTCTTTTATATAACGCTGTTAGTGCCAGAGATAGCACTTCTATATCTTGGTCCTATACCTACAATTAAGGGACTTTTTGGCTTCTTTTTTATGACAACTTTCCAAATCATGCCCAGACTATGAAAACCCTCTACTTTCCCCTCTAGATCAAGGTGGGCAGATGCTTTCAACTATCTTATAAGTATGGAAGAACTTTGAGCAGGGGATTTCTACGTTGGTGCAGCACACTGATTGGCTGAGCGGGACAAGCACCCGGGAAGCAGGCTGGATCGCGGAGCAGGTAATGCATATGCTTCGGCCGCTCAGGGGTAAACGGGGCAGTCTCACGATGTCCATCCCGCTGCGAGTATGTGTGCCCATAGACTTTACAGGGCAGGGAACTGCAGCGTGATGTTATCCGTCACGTGTGGAGGCACCCTCAAAAGACGCTCCCTTGTTTTAGTGCAGAAATGCAAAGAAAGTTTGGCTGGCTGCATTTGCAGCACAATTTACCCCACCTGGTGCACGGCATTGTGGAGTTAACCACCAGGTATTAGGTAAAAGTAAGCCAACAATCTAAGAAACGGTCCAATAGTTAATTCATTCAAAGCTACATTATAAAACCAGCCTTTATGAACAACAGATCTTATTATACAATAGTATACAATCTGTTGATGGAAACACATCAACTGTATTCTTTCTGCATAAAGTCTAGTTTTATTATGGAGCTCTGAACTAATAAACTATTGAACCTGGATTGCTTGCTTACTTTTACATTACCCCTAATTATTAGGCTATAATCTTACAGTGATATTGTGCAGCTATCCGATGTTGTGCATGGCATGGTTTTGCCCACATGCGATGATTGTGACTTGGTACCAGCTCCTCTAGTCTTTCCCAGAACAAGAGAATCGGACAGACCCAACATGCCCAAACCTTCTTTCCCTGACATCATCTGTCAGGGGGGAACCAAGAGGCTTTCATACACTTGGACAGTAGGCCAAATGTGCTGGAGCTGGCAGGTTCAGCTGACTTCAGCTGACATGTACGCCCACTTTTTAGTCAGTGCAGGACCGGACAGAGGATTGCTGGATTGTTTGTGCAGCCATTCCCTTATATTATTGTCAGCAGCACATCTGTTTACTCAGTAAAATGAGCTGCTGACAAATGATTTATGGGGCTGTATGACTTCAGTGATCTACCAAACAAACTGCACATCACTGGCTCTTTTACATGGGTCAATATCTGGCACATTCAGTGTATAATCGCCCCTTGTAAGGGAATGTAAAGTAAATTTTTTAAAACTTTAAATTAAATCATTTAATTTAAAGTAAATTATTTTAATTTGTTTCTGTTTACTGATTGTATTTTTTTTATTTGTGGCGCTAAGGGGCGTAACTAGGATTCATGGGGCCCCATACAACACACACACATACACACACACACAAAGGCTTGCAGGACGCTGGCAGGTCTTGCTACTCTATTTCTCTTCTGATGTTCAGCCCACTCACTCTGCACTACAGTGAGCGTGCTTAACATCACAGTGGCGGGTCCATCTCCAGGCCCCTTTGGGAGGGGATGCCTTACTGCACGGAACCCATAGCAGACTCCTGGCCTGCCTTCATGGTAGCTACGCCATTGGTGGTACATTATTATGATGGCTGTCATCTTGCCTATGCTGTTTTTAACAGCATAATTTAGTAACATGCTTTATGGCAAGCCTCACACATAGACACAATGAACATTTCCAGACCCTATTCTTTGTATAGAATACATTTGTGAGTATGCTTCATGCACTCATTACACATGAGATGGGGTCTGAGTCATGTTTCACTGTAACCCTGTCTGTTTTGATGAGAAGGAAGCTGCTGGAAAATGATCATTACAGAACAGAAAATCTCAGCATAGTTTTAAGCCTATTGGTTAAAATAAAAACGGCAAAATTAAGATTATTATTTTTTAACATAGATGATAAAATAGAAAATAAACAATCCCCTAAACTCTTAAAAAATAGTTTAACATAAAAAACCTGATTTAGGGTATATTCACACAGGCGAGAATCTCGCTGCGAGCCCGGCAGGTCCTGTCAGTTCCCATACACTACATACTTGCTGCGGTCTAAACGACCGCAGCGAGTATGTAATTATACCGCGCTTAACCCCTTCTACTCCCGCCGGCTCCCCCGCTGTAAGCAGCATACATTACCTGTCCTTGCTGCATGGGTCCGGCGTCCTGCTCTCCTGTCCGGCCAATTAGTGTGTTGCCCAGCTGCAGCCACTGATTGGCCGGGCGGGAGAGCAGGACGCCGGACCCGTGCAGCAAGGAGAGGTAATGTATGCTGCTTACAGCGGGGGAGCCGGCGGGAGTAGAAGGGGTTAAGCGCGGTATAATTACATACTCGCTGCGGTCGTTTAGACCGCAGCAAGTATGTAGTGTATGGGAACTGACAGGACCTGCCGGGCTCGCAGCGAGAATTTCGCTGCGAGCCCGCCCGTGTGAATATACCCTTAAGCAATAGGTCATTTTTTGATGACACATTACCTTTGACATTCATAGGGAGGAAACTTACGCATAGCTAATTCTGTTAACAGTAAAATGGGTACAATAATATTCAGTCTTCAGTCTATGTTCACATGGTGTACAAACAACGGCCATTCACCAGTCATTCATGATCATTAATTTCGGGCATAGGTAGTGTTAATTATTGGCCGTTCATAGCAGAATGGCCGTTGTTTGTACAACGTGTGAACATAGTCTTATAAGTATAGTAGAAAGTTGTAGATCTTTTAATTTATAGAGTGTAAAGAAACACTCCCAGTAAAGTTAAAACGTTACTGTGATTTGCAGCAGCTTTTGTTATTAGATGTGAAAAGTTACTGATTACATCAGGTCTCATTCCTGAGACCCGCTGCAGTCCTGAGATACAGGGAAGTGCAAGGTAGCGCACATCTCCCTTCAGCTGTCAATCAAATATGACTCATTCACTTCATTACAGTCTATAAAGCAAATGAGTCGGCTGGGGAATGTAATGCACTGACGGACACTCTCGCTAACTGTATCTTGCAATCGCAGCAGGTCCTGGGAGTGACACCTGGTGCGATCAGTAACTTCTGATATGTCTAATGACATCAATGCTTTCAGTTTGCTACCCCACCTCTGTTTGTAATTCGCTCAGGATAAATAAAGGAGCACCTTTTTTATCCTTTGAACCTCAGTTCCATTTTCCTGTGAAACCATGTGACTGCCTAAGGGACTTTCTGAATACCACAGTGTCCACTATGGACCAGAAGTCACTTTCTCTCATTCCTACATGTTCAATGTCCCTCCCATAAATGTGTGAAGAAAGTGACTTTTGGTCCATGAAGCAGATGCTTTGGGATTCAGAGAGTCTCTTTTGGGGTCACATGGTCCCAAAGCACTCCTAATACCCTCAGTAATAGGATACTAGTAATCACTGCACAACATACTGCAATACAGACATCAGTTGATTGAAGAGAACTTAAGTGGTAAAAAATATTTTAAAAGACTAAACATTTTCCTAGTTATCATATAAACATGTACAAATAAGATGATGGTAACAGGGCCTTCCTCCCATTCAGCACACTGTCCTGTAAAAAAACACAAATAAACAATGGATCCTGACAGACCAATTTTAAACTGGTGCTAGAATGAGCATCCTGGCATGACTGTGCATCCCATACAAATGTATATAGATGGATCCCTTCATGTACTATTTTTGACAACATACTTAAACTACACAAGAACACCAGTTTATTCAAGGCTTTATTACTCCTGCTTCCTTCCCAGGAATCTCTGCTTACTTCCTGCTTCGGCTTCTGTCTGTCAGCAACCTGATTAACAAGTTCTCACTTCAGATGTGTTAGGCCTCATTCACACATTGTAGATCTGGTCAGTATTTTGCATCAGTATTTGTAAGCCAACTCTAGATCTGGATCCTAAATGCATCCACTGCTGATTTGGACTCTAAAATACTAATAAAAAATGTGACCCAAGATGACAACATATGATATGTCAATACATTTTAACAGGTTTTCAAATGCAGTACAGAGCTGCCACATGTGAGCACACACTTGTGCAGCTGTTCACTACAATAATTGGTCTGTTTAAATTGTTGTTTCAATGACTGCTTTTTGACCTGTAGATGGTCCCCTATTAAGGGACTCTTAGACAGACAGCACTGCAGATCACAGAAACCTCCCTTTAGTTGTTTATGTAGTGAAGGGGAGGTAGCTTGACCCTTTAAGACTAAGGGCCCTATTACACGGAACGATAACTGGCCGAATCGGCCCTATCTGACCGATTATCGCTCCATGTAATAAACACAACGATCAGCTGATGACAACGATCATCGGCTGATTGTTGATATAGGTTTAGACCTATAATTGTCAAGCGCGGACCGCACATCGCTACATATAATAGCAGTGTGCGGCTGACGATTTCCAAACTGTATACATTACCTATCCATTCTGCAGGGCTCCTCTTGCGCTCTGCTTCTCTCCATCAGCGGGGACCGGTCTTTAAACCCTTCCACTCCGAGTCATTACAACCCGGGGGAAAATGCCTTCCGACGGAGGTCCTGCTGCCAGTCCTGCCACTCATTGTGAGCACGGGGAGAGGTAATTTAGTACTTGTAATCAATTTCCCTCTGCCTGCTGACTGCTTTTTTAAAGCACTTCTGCTTTAATGACACAAACATTAACCCCTTAACGACATCGGGCGTAAATTTACGCCCTCGCAGCCTGGTACTTAACGCACCAGGGCGTAAATTTACGCCCGATGTCGTTAAGGGGTTAATGTTTGTGTCATTAAAGCATAATAATGTATAGCAGGCCATCTCTGCTCGTCGGCACGGGGGGTGATTAACCCCCCCGTGCCAACGATCACTGCTATCGGCTGATCAATACAGATCAGCCGATAGCAGCTGAATACAGCTTTCCGGGTCATCAGTGACCCGGTGACCCGGAAAGCTATGGCGATTGGTGCTGTCCCGGACAGCACCAATCGCCATTAGTGTCCCCAACAAAGATGGCGCCGGTGCCACCCCCACGATCGGCGTGATAGGCCAGCCAGTACCGGCCGGCCCATCACGGCGATCTAACAGTTAAAAAGTGTCCGGCCGAGTTCTGCACCCCTTAGCTAGGTAGCTGAGGGGTGCAGAACAGGTGTGTGTGGTGCAGGTGTACCATACTCACCAGATCCTGGCCTCCGGAACGAAGATTTGCGGTCCCGCGCGTCCTCTTCTCCTCGTCGCCGCCACTTCCGGGTTCGTTCGGTCTTCGTCGGGAATCTTCGGCTCTTCGGGCTTTTCCGTCGCCCCCATCTTCGGCCATCTCCGCCAGCTCCATTCTACTGCCCCCTAGCGGCTGATCAGTGTATATTATACACTGATCATTTGCTTTGGGGTAAAAAGTTTTTTGTTTTTTTTTTCCAAATTTTTTTTTTTCTTTTTATTCGCCCTAACGCCGCTGAGTGCTGATCAGCATCGCAAGTAAGTGCGTCGCTGATCAGCAACTCCTCCTTTTTGGCGTAGGGGCGTTTTTCCCCGTGACTCCATTCTATGCACGGGCGGATTCCATCGTCCATCCAAAGAATGAACACATTGGTCGGAGAGCGGAATCCGCCCGTGCATAGAATGAAGTCCATGACACGGACGGAGACGCACGCCTGCATCAGTCTGCCGGTGGGTGCCAGCTGCGGAATGCGTGAAGGGATATCTGTCGCGATTCCGCAGTGTGCACGTACCCTTAGAGTGTATGTAGGAAGGGACACCCGAATCCTGCA
Organism: Dendropsophus ebraccatus; assembly: GCF_027789765.1. Lineage (NCBI taxonomy): Eukaryota > Metazoa > Chordata > Amphibia > Anura > Hylidae > Dendropsophus > Dendropsophus ebraccatus. Next base: position 98,384,174 of record NC_091455.1, on the reverse strand, counting down.
TACCCCCCCCCCCCCCATCCTGATCTTCCCACTGCTGGATAAAGGTCACCACCTGTACGGGGATAACCTTTATACCAGCACCCCCCTCTTCTGGTCCCTCGCTGCCCGAACTACTGTAGCTTGCGGCACGATCCGAAAATATCAGAGGCAGTAATTAGAGCCCTAATATTTAGCAGCCATGGAGCGGACCCAGCGCTTCTGGATATGAAGGACCCCGTATCACACCAGGAAAACATTTTCCAGGTGACGTCCCGCACACTGGAAAACAGGAGACCCGAGAAGAAGTGCAGAGTATGGCGTAACAGGGGGATCAGGAAGGACACCATTTTCCAGTGTGACACCTGTCCTGATCCCCCCGGCCTCTGCATACTGGATTGCTTCAAGGCGCACCACACGTCATTGGAGTTCTACATTGTCTAAATTCTGTCCCTTATTCCTATTTCAGGGGTCAAGTTGATCCGGGGATTATTCTGATCGCCATTATGGAGTCGGGAAGGAATTTTTTTCTAGTGATGAGGCTACTGTTGTCTACCTCACAAGGGTTTTTTGCCTTCCTCTGGATCAACACAGGTTGAATTTGATGGACACCTGTCATTTTCAAGCTTATAAACTAATAATTGGCCTAATACCCCCAAATAAATTAGAATTGTCCCTTTTCCCCAACTAAATAGGTATGGCCACCATTCCCATTAGAGGATGCCATGATGCAATTACAAAGCCTCTGTGCGGCCAGGACAGTAGAAACCCCCCACAAGTGACCCCATTCTGGAAACTGCACCCCGTAAGGAATCTAACAAGGGGGGCAGCGGGTATATGGCCCCCTGGTGACAGCCACATTTGGGACGTGAAAATGAAAAAAATGGTATTTTTTATTTTCCTGGCACATGTTCGACAAATTTTCCCGTCACCAGTGGGGTCCATATGCTCATTGCACCCCTTGTTAGATTCCTTATGGGGTGTAGTTTCCATAATGGGGTCACTTGTGGGGGGTTTCTACTGTTCTGGCAGCAAAGGAGCTTTGTAATTGCGACATGGCCTCCATCCTCCATTCCAGCCTCTAAATGGCACTCTGTCCCTTTGGTGACTTGCCCTGTGCCCATATGGCACATTATGCCCACATGTGGGGTATTTTCGTACTCAGGGGAAATTACTCTACACGTTTTGTGATCATTTTCTTTTTAACTTCTTGTGGAAATGGGAAAAATCAAGGCTAGACCAACATTTAGAGTAAAAAATGCTTAATTTTTACACTAAATCATTGATCTTGTCTTGATTTTTTCATTTTCACAAGGGGTTAAAAGATGGAAAAAAAACATAAAATGTGTAGAGCAATTTCCCCTGAGTACGAAAATACCCCACATGTGGACATAAAGCGCCATGCGGGCGCAGGGTAAGCCTCCAAAGGGAAGGAGCACCATTTGGTTTTGGGAGGCTGGATTTGGAATGGAATGGATTTCGAGGGCCATGTTGCATTTAAAAGGCCCCTGTGTTGCCAAGACCGTTGAAACCCCCCACAAGTGACCCCATTATGGAAACCGCACCCCTCAGGGAATGTAACAAGGGGTGTAGTGAGCATATGGACCCCACTGGTGACGGGCACAAATGTGGAACAATGTGGCGAAAATGAAATATTAAATTTTTTACACTATAATGTTGGTTTAGCCTTAAATTTTTCATTTTCACAAGGGGTTAAAAGAGAAAAAAACACACAAAATGTGTAGAGCAATTTCCCCCGAGTCCGTAAATACTCCACATGTGGACATAAAGCGCCATGTGGGCGCAGGGCAAGCCTCCGAAGGGAAGGAGCGCCATTTGGATTTTGGAGGCTGGATTCGGCCAGAATGGATGATGAACGCCATGTCGCATTTACAGAGCCCTCGTGCTGCCAAAACACTGGAAACCCCCCACAAGTGACCCCATTCTGGAAACTGCACCCCTCAAGGAATCTAACAAGGGGTGCAGTGAGGATATGGACCCCTTGATGACGGGCACATTTGTGCCGTGAAAGTGAAAAAATTAAAAATTTCCCTTTCACGTCACATTGTTCCACATTTGTGCCCGTCACCAGTGGGGTCCATATGCTCACTGCACCCCTTGTTAGATTCCTTGAGGGGTGCAGTTTCCAGAATGGAGTCACTTGTGGGGGGTTTCAAATGTCTTGGCAGCACAAGGGCTCTGTAATAGATATGGCCCTTGAAATCCATTCCAGTAAAATCCAGCTTGCAAAGGCCAATTGGCGCTCCTTCCCTTTGGACGCTCGTCCTGCGCCCGCTTGGCACTTTATGTCCACATGTGGGGTATTTCTGTACTCGGGAGAAACTGCGCTACACGCTTTGTGTTTTTTTTTCTTTTTATCCCATTGAGAAAATGAAAAATTGAAGGCTAGAACAACGTTATAGTGTAAAAAATACATTTTTCTTTTTTCATGCCACATTGTTCTGAAAATCTGTGAAGCACCTGTGGGGTCCAGATGCTCACCGCACCCCTTGTTACATTCCTTGAGGGGTCTAGTTTTCTAAATGGTGTCCCTTTAGGGGTGCTTTTTAGGTTTTGGCACCCCAGAGCCTCTGCCAACCTGAAGTGGTACAGTCAGAAATGACTAAATATAACGGAGCCATTGAAATTCACTTTGTATCTGAGGCTTGTGGTTGTGTCAAACAGCGCAATAGGGCCACATATGGGGTATTTCTATAAACTGCAGAAACGGGGCAATCAATATTGGGGTGAATTTCTCTGGTAATAAGTTTATAAATATGAAAAATTTTGGATTACAATAAAATTTCTGCCCAGAAAATTAAAATTTTCAAATTTCTTACACACAGGTCCCTAAAAATATCTGATTTTGAAATTTTACTGAAAATGTGGAAATTTGCTGCTAATGTTTTAAGCTTTCTATTGTCTAAAAAAAATGAAAGATTGTTTAATAAATGCCGCCAACATAAAGTAGACATGTTGCTAATGCTATTTAATATATAATTTATGTGGTATAACCACTTTCTGTATACGCAAAAAAGTTTCAAAGTTGGAAAAATGCATTTTTTCACAATTTTTCACGTTATTTGGGTTTTTTTCATAAATATTCGTTATAAATATCGACTCCAATTTACCAGAAATGTAAAGTACAATATGTCACGAGAAAACAGTCTCAGAATCAGCCGGATAGGTAAAGCATCCCGAAGTTATTAATGACTAAAGTGACACAGGTCATTTTCATAAAATTTGTCTCTGTCATTAAGGCCATTTCAGGCTCTGTCCTTAAGGGGTTAATTTGACGTCCGCTGCAAACAGCTGTAGTTATTTGATGCACTGTGTGAATTAACGTCCATTGTTTCTATACACTTCAATGGAAATTGTTAGAGACTCAAAACAAGTCATTTTAAATTAAAATGGTGACTCTTATTTTACTAAATAAAGACAGTTTGTGAACATGGCCTTACATTTGGTTATGCAGTGTACAGCAGGATTCACTAGACCTTCATATACCCAAGAGGCCAAAAGTGTGTCATTTTTGGCCCTTATTTGGGACTTATGCTACAGGGTCTGCTGGATAAAATAGTGCAGATCTCAGCAGCAGCAAAAGGACATATATCTTGGACTTACCCAAAGATATATATCTAGGGACATTACTTAATGCAATGTTAGATAGGGGGAAAACTGCCAAACTGTGGGACAAATGCCCTGGACATATATTTACAAGGAAAAATAGTGGGGCAAATTTGAGACTGTTGGCTACCATGGTTTAAAAGACAGTTTTTAGCATAAAATAGTTTTTTCAAGGTAAAAATAAAAATATAAAAAAATTTTTTTTTATAAATTGCAGTTGCATAAGTATGGTGGATGTTCCTCAACACTGCCTGTCTGCCATACAACTGATGTTATTGCTCTAAGGCTGCATTCACACGTTCCGGCAAGTTGTCCGTGCTCACGGACAATTTTAAAGCTCATCGCTTTCTATTGGGCTATTCAGACGTATTTTACGGATCCGTAATCCGTTCTGCTTAAAAATAGGACATGTCATAACTCAGAACGGAAGCACGGAACGGATACCCCATGGAAATCAATAAGATCCGTGTTTTTCACGGATGTACACTTATGTGACATCCGTGTTCCTTCGTGAAAAACACGGATGTGATGTAATCAATGTAACTTAAAATGCTTTAAGGGTGCCTTCACACCTACTGTATCGCAGGAGAAAATCCGCTGCGGATCCGCAGCAGATCCGCAGCAGATTTAACTAAATGAATGAACACAGCACTCATAACGCAGCAGATTTGTAAGTGCAGATTTGATGCTGTGTTCATTCATTTAGTCAAATCTGCTGCGGATCTGCTGCGGATCCGCAGCGGATTTTCTCCTGCGATACGGTAGGTGTGAAGGCACCCTAAAACAGATCCGTGAAAAAAATGGACATGGATGCAAAACGGATGAAAAACGGACTGTTTTGCACGGATCACGGAGGTAGCTACCGGACCACAATCCCAGACCGTAAAAATTACTGAATGTGTGAATGCAGCCTTACACAGAATCCCTTATATCTCAGCATGAAACGAAATGAATATTCACTACAAGGTGTGGCTTATTAGGCAGACAAAAAGGTAAGGGTCCATTTACACAGAAAGATTTTCTGACAGGTTATCTGTAGAGATGAGCGAACCTCGACCATGCTCGAGTCGATCCGAACCCAAACTTTCGGCATTTGATTAGCGGTGGCTGCTGAAGTTGGATAAAGCCCTAAGGCCAGTGGCGTAGCTATAGGGGTCGCCGGGGTCGCCATGGCGACCGGGCCCCTACGCTAGGGGGGCCCGCACGGCCCCCCTTGCCACTTGTGACAGTGTCACTTTAAGCATCCCGAGAAGCTGCGGCCGCGCAGCTTCTCGGGATGCACAGATCGCTTTGATGTTCCGCCCGCACAGTGAGCACAGTGAGCAGGCGGAACATTAAAGCGATCAGAATACAGGAGAAGGACCTGTCAGCTTCCTCCTCCTGTATTCTCTCCCATAGGCTGCCGGCACTTCATACCAACAGCCTATGGGAGGCCGGGACGTGACCTTTCCGGCAGGCGTGAGGATGTGACGTCATCACGTCTGCCGGAAGTCCCGTCCCTGCGGCTCGCAAGATGGAGCCCGAAGAGGAGGAGGAGAGCTGCTGCCTGCAGCTACACAGCGCCGATTAGGTAAGTAGGATGTTTGTTTTTTTAGGGGCACCTCTGGGGGCATTATTAGTTCTTGGGGGCACCTCTGGGGGCATTATTATTGTATAGGGGGAACCTCTGGGGGCATTATTATTGTATGGGGGCACCTCTGGGGGCATTATTAGTTCTTGGGGGCACCTCTGGGGGAATTATTAGTATATGGGGGCACCTCTGGGGGCATTATTAGTTCTTGGGGGCCCCTCTGGGGGCATTATTATTGTATGGGGGCACCTCTGGGGGCATTATTAGTTCTTGGGGGCACCTCTGGGGGCACTATTAGCTCATGGGGGCACCTCTGGGAGCATCATTATTGTATGGGGGCACCTCTGGGGGCATTATTAGTATATTGGGGCACCTCTGGGGGCATTATTATTGTATGGGGGCACCTCTGGGGGCATTATTAGTTCATGGGGGCAACTCTGTGGGCGTTATTAGTTCATGGGGGCCACCTCTGGGGGCATTATTAGTTCATGGGGGCAACTCTGTGGGCGTTATTAGTTCATGGGGGCCACCTCTGGGGGCATTATTAGCTCATGGGGGCACCTCTGGGGGCATTATTAGTATATGGGGGCACCTCTGGGGGCATTATTAGTATATGGGGGCACCTCTGGGGGCATTATTAGTTGATGGGGGCAACTCTGGGGGCATTATTAGCTCATGGGGGCACCTCTGGGGGCATTATTAGTTGATGGGGGCAACTCTGGGGGCATTATTAGCTCATGGGGGCACCTCTGGGGGCATTATTAGTATATGGGGGCACCTCTGGGGGCATTATTAGTTCATGGGGGCACCTCTGGGGGCACTATTAGCTCATGGGGGCACCTCTGGGGGCATTATTAGTTGATGGGGGCAACTCTGGGGGCATTATTAGCTCATGGGGGCACCTCTGGGGGCATTATTAGTTAATGGGGGCACCTCTGGGGGCATTATTAGTTAATGGGGGCACCTCTGGGGGCATTATTAGTCCATGGGGGCACCTCTGGGGGCATTATTAGTCCATAGGGCACCTCTGGGGGCATTATTAGCTCATGAGGGCACCTCTGGGGGCATTATTAGCTCATGAGGGCACCTCTGGGGCCATTATTTGTTCATGGGGGCACCTCTGGGGGCATAATTAGCTCATGAGGGCACCTCTGGGGGCATTATTATTGTATGGGGGCACCTCTGGGGGCATTATTAGCTCATGGGGGCACAGCAGGGAATCCTACATACAGGGGGCATCCCACATTCCTACTCACTTTACTGCACATTACACCAAACAGCGCAGTTACTATGGGAGCCTACAGGAGGGAGGAAGGGAAGGAAGTTGCTAGAAATGTGCGGAGCCTAAATTGTTTGTCTCGCGGGTTCTAAGGGGATGAAACGTATCTGGAAGGAATCATCTTGGAGGACTGGGCCGGATGGAGAGGAAAAGGGAAAGTGACGCCTCAGATCAAAGAAGACATCACTGGTGAGTCACTGTATGACGGTTTTCTTATTTTGTAGAACATCATTTAGTAGGGGTGCCCCGCGGTGGAAAAGGTTCAGAAGCACTGCACTAATATGTCCCGCTGCGCCCGCTGGCACATGCTGTCATCTGATTGGGCCTCTTACCTAATCAGATGACAGCAAGTACCAGCGCCCCCTCCTCCAGACATCTGCCTTGGCGGCCCAAGCTGTGTCCTATGGCCGTATCTTTACCGCGTTGAGCTCCAGCTTGTGCTGCATCTACATTATCTGTACTCAGAGATATCACTGTGTTATCTGTGGTGTTACATAGGACTGCAGGGGACATCTACTACATGATCTGTACTCAGAGATATCACTGTGTTATCTGTGGTGTTACATAGGACTGCAGGTGACATCTACTACATTATCTGTACTCAGAGATATCACTGTGTTATCTGTGGTGTTACATAGGACTGCAGATGACTACTACATTATCTGTACTCAGAGGGATATCACTGTTATCTGTGGTGTTACATAGGACTGCAGGTGATATCAGGTGACTTCTCCAGGTTGCAGAAGTTCAAACTTCATCATGCCCTGCTGACAGTTTATAATGGGAGTTGTAGTTTTGCAGCATGTGGCTCTTCAGGTTGCAGCACTACAACCCCCATCGTTTCCAACTGGCAGTTCATGATGAGAGTTGTAGTTTTTCAGCTGTAGAGTCAAAGATTGGAATACAATGATTAGACAATGACACAGTACAGTCCATTAATTATAGGGGGCAGTAGTGCAGTACATGAGGTGGAGGCAGTGACAGGGCATTAGAACATGGTGGCACATTAGAGTAATTGGATATAACGTTAGATAGGACTTTGCCTGATCGGGGGGAGATGGGGGGCCCCAAGCTAAAATTTTGCACCAGGGCCCATCAGCCTTTAGCTACGCCCCTGCCTAAGGCTATGTGGAAAACATGGATATAGTCATTGGCTGTATCCATGTTTTCCAGACAACCTTAGAGCTTTATCCAAGTTCAGCAGCCGCAGCTAATCAAATACCGAACGTTCGGGTTCGGATGGACTCGAACCCGATTCGCTCATCTCTAGTTATCTGCCAAAGATTTGAAGCCAAAACCAGGAATGGATTTGAAAACAGGAGAAATCTCAGGCTTTCCATTAGCACCTGATCTCTGTTTATAGTCTGTTTATGGCTTTGGCTTCAAATCTTTGGCAGAAAATCTGTCAGATAATCTTTCTGTGTAAATGGACCCTAAAGCAGTGCACGAAAAAAAATCTCATGTAACTCTTTATAACTTTATAGGCAAAACAACGCAATGCATCAGCAAACTAAAGAGGATCATGACAGCCTGCATTATTAAGGCCCTATTCCACTGAACTTTTTCGAACGATTATCATTCATAAAATCATTCAAACGACCGCTCGTTAACGATATTCGTTCTGTGGAATACCTGTAAATGAGCGAACGACAACAGCGAAATCGTCTTTGAGTCGTTCACTATTTTTTTTCAACGTCGGAAAAAAAATCGTTGGTCTTTCAACAATAATTCGCTAATCTTTTCTTGAAATGTCTACCTACATTTCCCCAAGTTTTAAACGATCATGTAACGATGTAACGACCGCAAAAAAATCATTACACTACAGATATCGTTCACGTTCCCACACGTATTATGTGTTATCGTTCGCTTAAAAAAGCGTTAAGTGCTCGTTAACGAGCGGTCGTTGGAGCGAGTCTATGAACGATTATCGTTCCGTGAAATAGGGCTATTAGCACTATACCAACATAAGAGCAGGTTTACAGTAAACCTGCTGATAATGCAGTGAATAAAACACTACAGAAAGTAAAGCCTATGGGAATTCACCATAAACCACCACCCAATAAGGCCAGTTTGATGACAATTAGGCAATAATACAGATTTAGTTTTTTTTATATGGATTGTTATTGGGTTTTTTACCAGCTCTGGACGTGGGCAGTCTTATGCCTAGTCTTCTGGATGCCACCTTAGAGAATCCAAGCCTGCACAGTTATGGAAAACCTTAGAAAACAAGAATATTTTGTAGTGAAAATGTGTGATCATAAAATGTCTTGTGCGTGAAAGTTTTCATCATCATGCCTCACGTATAGTGCCATTGCGATCTCCGATCACTTTATTTGCTCAAACTCTTTGCCTGCCAAGTCTTGGATGGTATTATATGCTCCTGTGAGTTGATTTGCAGACAAGCATTGTAATGGATTGTACAGTCAAACAGTGGAACTGTGTTTGCAATGGTACACTAATAGGTCACGACCACACACCGTCTTCTCTTGCCTGTTTGACGGACGTTTTTTTTTTTGGACAATTATCATCTAGCACCCAGATAATGCCCATTATTTACAAACGAAATGATGGCCAGCCAAAAAAAGACGGTTGTGTGGTCATTGCCATAAGGTGGTTTTATGCTGCATTTAAACGAAACGATAATTCGCCCGATCGTACGATTAACGATGTCGGAGTAACTTTTTTTTTTCATAACGATCAGCGTTTAGACGGTACGATATATCTATATCATAAGAATCAAAGTCTGTCTGTCTGTCTGTCCTTCTGTCTGTCTGTCTGTCTGTCCTCTATAGACTTCCAAACGCCTGAACCGTTTGACCCCAAATTTGCCACACAGATACATTGGGTGCCCGGGAAGGTTATTGCGAAGGTCCCGACCCCGCCAGATGTACAGGAGGGGAGGGGGAGGGGAAAAAGAGGCGCCCCATAGAGATGAATGGGAAAATCTCCTCACTGCAAACACAGGTGATATAATTAGCTGCAGCAGACACAGCAGTTGGAGCCTTAGCAACCAATAGGATTACTGCTCTCATTTTCACAGGGAGCAATGGTTGCTAGGGAAGCTGCCTCACAACATCCACAGTAATAACTGGTAGACCCCCTACTCCATCTATACAGTACATGTATATACAGGACCCCCTACTCCATCTATACAGTACATGTATATACAGGGCCCCCTACTCCATCTATACAGTACATGTATATACAGGGCCCCCTACTCCATCTATACAGTACATGTATATACAGGGCCCCCTACTCCATCTATACAGTACATGTATATACAGGACCCCCTACTCCATCTATACAGTACATATATATACAGGGCCCCCTACTCCATCTATACAGTACATGTATATACAGGACCCCCTACTCCATCTATACAGTACATATATATACAGGACCCCCTACTCCATCTATACAGTACATGTATATACAGGACCCCCTACTCCATCTATACAGTACATGTATATACAGGGCCCCCTACTCCATCTATACAGTACATGTATATACAGGACCCCCTACTCCATCTATACAGTACATGTATATACAGGACCCCCTACTCCATCTATACAGGACATGTATATACAGGGCACAACAGGTATACCAAACTGTGACTGGGTAACACTGCTACACCAGACCTGACCAATACCGCCATACTGTGCTGGATAACACTGTCATACCAGACCTGACCAATACCGCCATACTGTGACTGGATAACACCTCCATACCAGACCTGACCAATACCGCCATACTGTGACTGGATAACACTGTCATACCAGACCTGACCAATACCGCCATACTGTGACTGGATAACACTGTCATATAAGACCTGACCAATACCGCCATACTGTGAATGGATAACACCGCCACACCAGACCTGACCAATACCGCTATACTGTGCTGGATAACACTGTCATACCAGACCTGACCAATACCGCCATACTGTGACTGGATAACACTGCCATACCAGACCTGACCAATACCGCCATACTGTGCTGGATAACACTGTCATACCACACCTGACCAATACCGCCATACTGTGACTGGATAACCCTGCCATACCAGACCTGACCAATACCGTCAAACTGTGACTGGGTAACACCACCACACCAGTCCTGACCAATACCACCATACTGTGACTGGATAACACCATCATATCAGACCTGACCAATACTGCCATACTGTGACTGGATAACACCGCTATACCAGACCTGACCAATACCACCATACCGTGACTGGATAACACCGCCACACCAGACCTGACCAATACCGCCATACTGTGACTGGATAACACCCCCATACCAGACATGACCAATACCGACACACTGTGACTGAATAACACTGCCATACGGGTAAATACAACCCTGCAGGTATACAGGACACTACAGGTATACAGGACCCCAAAACTATACACTACAAGTGCACGGGACCTCCACAAAACTATATACTACAGGTATACAGGACCCCAAACTTTACACTACAGGTATACAGGACCCCAAAACTATATACTACAGGTATACAGGACCTCCACCAACTATATACTTCAGGTATACAGGACCTCCACCAACTATATACTACAGGTATACAGGACCCCAAACTATACACTACAGGTATACAGGACCCCAAAACTATACACTACAGGTATACAGGACCTCCACCAACTCTATACTATAGTTATACAGGACCCTCAAACTATTTACTACAGGTATACAGGACCCCCGAACTATATACTACAGGTATACAAGACCTCCACCAATTATACACTACAGGTATCCAGGACCCTCAAACTATAAACTACAGGTATACAAGACCTCCACCAACTATACATTACAGGTATACAGCACCAACTATATACTACAGGTATACAGGACCCCCAAACTATACAGTACAGGTATACAGGACCTTCACCAACTGTACACTGCAGGTATACAGGACCTCCCTCAACTATACACTATAGGTATACAGCCCCCCCAACTATGCACTACAGATATGCGAGACCCCTAAAAACTATACATTGTGGGTATACAGAACCCATCCAACTATGCACTACAGGTATACACTAATTCCACTGATTAACTCAGATGAAACAATACCTTTAGCTTGGCCTCCTGGGCACCTTAGAACAAATCTAATTAACACACTGACACTTTATACCCGGGCAGCGCCGGGTACATTTTCTAGTCGTACATAAAATTCGTTTTGCGATCGTTTTGCGATCGATTTAAGCCTATCTCACACATTTGTTAAATCAGCGAACGACTGTTCACACGGAACGATCTGCGAATTTTTTGCGAACGACGATTTTAGAACATCAAAATGAACGATTTCTCGCTCGTCGTTTGATCGTTCGCAGCGTTTACATGTACGATTAACGTTCGAATTCGATCGTTATCGTGCGAATTCGCACGATAATCGTTCTGTGCAAACGCAGCATTATTTATGGTATTTCTCTAAAAAAATTCAGCATTTTCCTGTGTTTTTCAGGCTTTTTTTTTTTTTAAACTGCTGTGGCCAGATGTTATCTGAAAGTCAAAAGAGGAAAAATGCAACAAAAATGCATATGTTAAAACAGGCTATTTTGGAAAAATGTTACAAATGATCAAAAGATAAGGCATGCTAAAATTGTCACAGATGTCACAGATAGAACTATACGTACTAGATTATCAAAGCGTTTGACTTCAAAGCGTTGTTCACATCTACAGGTTACTGATGCACTGGCCTTTGCAGGGATCAATGTAAGCAAAAATGAAAGAAATAGCAGCAGCTATGTTATGACACTAATAGGAGGGGAAGATTACACTGCAGTATAACGTACCCTGCCATTTACACAGAGGTCAGCTGCTCTTATGGGTGGTGAAAGAAGAAGAAAAAAGTCTTGATTTACCTTTTAGGAACAGTGGGATCATCTTAAGCAGGCAGAAAGGCTTAGTTTTTTGCTTCTGGGCCCATGCTTTCTCAGGCTATATCCCTCTCTCCACATGCACAGTAGCACATGCTACTCCCTACCCCCACCCCTACCTTGTGCTCTCTCCTAGGTCTCAGTTAGGCTTCAGTCATAGACAACTTTTACATGCTGTTTTGGGGGAAAAAATCATTTGATTGGATGTGAAGAATTGGAAAAAAAAATAGGTTTTTACCTCCTATAGAAGTTTGTGGAAGGAAAAACTCCACTATTAAAAAAAACACGCCAAATGCTGATATTCTTCCAAAAAACAGAAAAAATGCCAAAATGCCATGAAAAATGGCAATCACAAAAATATCATGTGGATAGAGGTGGAAAAACACCAATAAAGTTTAAATGGCCTGATGTGGGGCATGCAAAGAAGCTGGTGAGCACCAATGAGCAAGACCAGAGCTCGTTTGCAGTGTCATTAGGAGGCACTATTAATTGTGGTCAGGCTGCATGAATGATGCAGAATCACATTTTTTTTTAATCCAAATTCACCCCGTAAATATTTTATTCATTTTATGGCAGATTTAAGGAAGCCATTACAAAATACGTCTGTTCCTGAAAAAAGCAATGCCTCACCTGGCCCTGTAGGTGAAAACATGAAAGAGTTATGGGTCTTAGAAGGAAAAAATGAAAACGCAAAAGTGACAATTGGCCCAGTCGTTAACCCCTTAAGGTCAAAGCCTATTTTCGTTTTTGCGCTTTTGCTTATTCCATTTTAAGTTTAAAAGTCCATAGTGCTTGCATTTTTTCACCTAGAGACGTATATGAGCGCTTATTTTTTGCAAAACCAATTGTACTTTGCAATGACCGGCATTATTTTTCCATAACATATGCTGCGAAACCGGAAAAAAATCATTTGCGCTGTCAAATTGAAAAAAAAAACGAATTTGTTTTGATTTCGGGGAGTTTTGCATTTACGCCGTCCGTCCTATGGTAAAACTGACTTGTTATGCATGTTCCTCAAGTCGTTACGATTACTATGATATATAACATGTATAATTTATATTGTATCTGATGGCCTGTAAAAAATTCAAACCATTGTTAACAAATATACGTTCCTTAAAATCGCTCCATTCCCAGGCTTATAGCGCTTTTATCCTTTGGTCTATGGGGCTGTGTGAGGTGTCAGTTTTTGCGCCATGATGTGTTCTTTCTATCGTTACCTTGATTGCGCATATACGACTTTTTGATCGTTTTTTATTACATTTTTTTCTGGATTTGATGCGACCAAAAATGCGCAATTTTGCACTTTGGAATTTTTTTGCGCTGACGCCGTTTACCGTGCGAGATCAGGAATGTGATTAATTAATAGTTCGGGCGATTACGCGCGCGGCGATACTAAATATGTTTATTTATTTATTAATTTATATTTATAAAATGGGAAAAGGGGGGTGATTTGGACTTTTATTAGGGGAGGGGATTTTTTTATTAATAAAAACACTTTTTTACTATTTTTTTTACATGGACTAGAAGCCCCCCTGGGGGGCTTGTATATACATAGCACTGATCTCTCATAGAGATCAATGCTGTGTATATACACAGCAAAGATCCATCAGATCGGTCATAGATTGCTATGGCCTGCTGCAGGCCATAGCAATCTATTGCCGAGCCGGGATCAGCGTCATTCCGACGCTGAGGCCCGGCACGGGCAGAAGAACGGATCTCCCCCCCCGCGATCGCATCGCGGGGGGGAGATCCGACCCACTAGACACCAGGGATAGTGTGCATAAAGCACTTCAATGCAGCTGTCAAGTTTGACAGCTGCATTGAAGTGCTTAATTAGCCGGCGCGGCAACGGGACCCGCGCCGGCTAACAGAGGCACTGCCCGGCTGCACGTGTCAGCCGGGATCAGCGCCGTTCAGAGACTACTGCAACATAACTAAAAGGAATAATTACTTTACTAATTTATAGAAAAATTACATGACAATACATTAAAAATGTAGGAGAAATCAGCCCCGATAATCATGGTGTACAGGGCATATGAGAGCAGCCAATTTATGTCTCCATGTAGTATTTAGACCCAATTTTAGCCCTCATATACTTCACATGGTCCCTCTATGCTCTCACATAGTAAAAAGGCCACCATCTATACTCTAAAATAGTGGAGTATTCCCCCCCCCTCCTCCCCTTGTTCCTCCATATAGAAGATAGACCCTCCCTGTGCACCCCCATATAGTAGTCAGGCCCCTCTGTACTTTCATGTAAAATTTAGTTTCTCTGTGCATCCATATGGTAGTTAGGCCTTCTGTGCCCCAATATAGTTATTATTTCCCTCTGTTTCCATGTATTAGCAGAAAGGGCTCTCTGTCTTGTGGACAGCATTAACTTGCAAACTCTTTAGTGTGCCCACTGCCTGTGTGGGCCCGGAAGCATCCGCCCCCTCTGCCCCCACCCAATTACACTACTGTTCTGGGAGTTATAAACCGCCTGGCTGCAGCTTACCCTTCCCCATAGACAATATATGACCACTTGGCCAAGAAACAACTGAAGTCAGATGAACAATCATTTCATTGACAGTTTTTTAAGGTGCTTAGGCACCTTCAGTCTGAGCTGACTGTGTATAAATAACGTGAATATGAATGTGTATAAATGAAATACAGTGCCTACTTACATACATACTATAAAGTATGATTCACAAACAATACCTTACCTTGGCCTAAGCAACAAAAGCACCATACAGGCTGAAGTAATGCCAATATACAGTGTCCAAATAGAATTGCATAATACATGAAGCTGTAACATTAATTAATTATTATTACGATTTTTGGTCCTTACAAGCCTCCAACGTCAGGCAATCTGTAATGCTCCCATCAACAGGGCTAGCAAATGCTGTCCGCATGACCGCACGGCAAGCACCTAAGGCCTATCTTCCCTTAGCCCTTATGGCACTATGGTTTCATATAGCATGATTTTATGGAGGGGACATTTTCCCACAAGCAATACTTTGCAAGATGACAAAGTACAACATATTTATTTCCGATTGCTTTTGTTACAATAATATATTTCATTTGCAGATAAATTGTTACCATGTGTTGGTGCCTATCTAGTGAGAAGCTTGCAAGGTGTTATTACATGTGCATTAGCGACCATGAGTAACGATTGCAACCTAGACTTGCAATTGTATTAATTAGCCAGACCAGGTACAGAAGGCATTTAGGGGTAAACTGGGACACAGGTACATGCTAGACATAATACAGACACTGGTACATACTACAGACACGGGTACACACTAGACAGATACTACAGACATGGGTACATACTACAGACACGGGTACATACTACAGACACGAGTACACACTACAGACACGGGTACACACTAGACATACTACAGACACGCGTACACACTAGATATACTACAGACACAGGGACATACTACGAACACGGGTACAGGCTAGACACATACTACAGACACGCGTACACACTAGATATACTACAGACACAGGGACATACTACGAACACGGGTACAGACTAGACACATACTACAGACACGGGTACACACTAGACATACTACAGACACGGGTACATACTACAGACACGGGTACATACTACAGACACGAGTACACACTAGACATACTACAGACACGGGTACACACTAGATATACTACAGACACAGGGACATACTACGAACACGGGTACAGACTAGACACATACTACAGACACGCGTACACACTAG